>NC_091978.1:55967568-56039462 GCF_044704955.1 Pristiophorus japonicus | reverse complement strand
GAGGTTGATGGGGGGGGTGTGTGGGTAAGGGGAGAGAGAGGTTGGTGGGGGGGTGGGGAAGGGGAGAGAGAGAGAGGTTGGTGGTGGGTGGGAGAGAGAGGTTGGTGGGGGGGAGAGAGAGGTTGGTGGGGGGAAAGAGAGAGGAGGGGGAGGGGGGAAGAGAGAGGAGGGGGGAGGGGGGAAGAGAGAGGAGGGGGGGGAAGAGAGAGGTGTGTGTGGGGGGGGAAAGAGAGAGAGAGAGGAGGGGGGGGAAAGAGAGAGGAGGGGGGAAGAGGAGGAGGGAGGGGGGAAAGAGGAGGAGGATGGGGGGAGAGAGGAGGGGGGGGAAAGAGAGAGGAGGGGGGGAAAGAGGAGGAGGAGGGGGGGAAAGAGGAGGAGGAGGGGGGAAAGAGAGAGAGGAGAGGGGGGGAAAGAGAGAGAGGAGAGGGGGGGAAAGAGAGAGAGGAGAGGGGGGGAAAGAGAGAGAGGAGAGGGGGGGGAAAAAGAGAGAGGAGAGGGGGGGGAAAAAGAGAGAGGAGAGGGGGGAAAGAGAGAGAGAGGGGAAGGAAGAGTGAGAGGCTGGGGGGAGGGGGGGGAAGAGGTGAGAGGCTGGGGGGAGGGGGGGAAGAGTGAGAGGCTGGGGGGAGGGGGGAAGAGTGAGAGGCTGGGGGAGAAGACTAGGGGCGGGGGGGAGAAGAGTGAGAGGCTGGGGGGCGGGGGGGAGAAGAGTGAGAGGCTGGGGGAGAAGAGTGAGAGGCTGGGGAGAGAGTGAGAGGGGGTGGGGGGGGGAAGAGTGAGAGGCTGGGGAGAGAGTTGAGAGGGGGTGGGGGGGGGGGGAAGAGTGAGAGGCTGGGGAGAGAGTTGAGAGGGGGTGGGGGGGGAAGAGTGAGAGGCTGGGGAGAGAGTTGAGAGGGGGTGGGGGGGAAGAGTGAGAGGCTGGGGAGAGAGTGAGAGTGAGAGGGGGTGGGGGGGGGGGAAGAATGAGAGGCTGGCAGGGGTGGGAGGGGGAAGAGTGAGAGAGGCTGGGTGGGGAAGAGGGAGAGGCTGGGGGAGAGTGGGTGTGGAAGGGAAGAGTGAGGGGCTGGGTGGGGAAGAGGGAGAGGCTGGGGGAAGAGAGGGGCTGTGGTGGAGCGCGGGGGTGGTGGGAAGAGAGGGGCTGGGCTGGGGAGAGAATGAGAGAGGCTGGGCTGGGGGAGAGTGAGAGGCTGGGGGGAAGGGGAGAGGGGAAAGGCGAAACTCAGGAAAGATGGATCACGTTGTTCCAACCCCCTACAAGGGACATCGTTGGAGTGGATAATATCCAGAAGTCACGACACTGTCACTATTCACTTTATACCCAATAAACCTGTTAACAATCCGTACACAATGCCCCATCTATGATGGTTTGGGGTTGGAGCGGGGGAGGATGCACTGGCACTGGGGTAAGATACAGGCTGGGGGAAGGATGCACTTGGACTGGGATGTGGGACTTTGGCTGGGGTAGGGCATTTCGGCTTGGGGTGGGATGAACTTGGATTGGGGTAAAGCACTTCGGCTGGGGCAGGCTTGTACTTGGACTTGGGTGAGGCACTTTGGCTGGGGGAGGGATATACTTGGACTGGGGTAAGGCACTTTGGCTGGCCCTTGCTATCTTCTGGAGAGCTCTGTCCTCTGTCGCTTCAGGAAGTCCAAGTGGATCGAGTTACAATTTGCAAAGTCAGTGAGACCTTGGGATGGGTGGTTTCAGTGACACATTCTTGTGAAACTTCAGGATCTGGCTTATCTTCCAAGGGTACAAATCAGAAACAAAGTGTGGAGCATGTTAGCCATTTTGGCAGTATAAATAAACGCATCCATTAAAAAAAATCCAGAAAATGTATTTATGGAACCTGACAATTGCTGCATCTTAAACATCCTCTGTCGTCGAGCTACAGCACATTGAGTCATAGTCCAAGTCATAGTCAACATCTTCACCGAGGCGTACGAAAGCATAGGCCTTACACTAAACATCCGTAAGACAAAGGTCCTCCACTAACCTGACCCCACCACACAGCACTGCTCGCCCCCCCCGCAGTCATCAAGATTCATGGCATGGCCCTGGATAAAGTGGACCACTTTCCATACCTTGGGAGCCTATTATGAGCAAGGGCAGACATCGATGACGAGGTTCAACACCGCCTCCAGTGCGCCAGCGCAGCCTTCGGCTGCCTGAAGAAGAGAGTGTTCGAAGATCAGGCCCTCAAATCTGGCACCAAGCTTATGGTTTACAGAGCTGTAGTGATACCCAACTTCCTATATGGCTCAGAGACGAGGACCATATACAGTAGGCATCTCAAATCGCTGGAGAAATGCCACCTCCGCAAGGTCCTGCAAATCCCCCGGGAGGGCAGACGCACCAACGTTGGCGTCCTTGATCAGGCCAACATTCCCAGCATCGAAGCACTGACCACACTCGACCAGCTCCATTGGGCAGGCCACATTGTTCACATGCCTGACACAAGACTCCCAAAGCAAGCACTCTACTCAGAACTCCTACATGGCAAGTGAGCCCAAGGTGGGCAGAGGAAACGATTCAAGGGCACCCTCAAAGCCTCCTTGATAAAATGCAACAACCCCACCAACACCTGGGAGTCCCTGGCCAAAGATCGCCCTAAGTGGAGGAAGAGCATGGAGGGCGCTGATCACCTCGAGTCTCGTCGCTGAGAGCATGCAGAAAGCAAGCACAGGCAGCGGAAGGAGTGTGTGGCAAACCAGACTTACCCACCCTTTCCTCCAACTACTGTCTGTCCCATCTGTGACAGAGACTGTAATTTCCCTATTGGACTGTTCAGTCACGTAAGAAATCACTTTTACAGTGGAAGCAAGTCTATGATGATGAAACACAATAGATACACAAACTGATACGTCCTTACTACACAGTATAAATGCACACGAGGCCCATGCTTGAGAGAAGGTCAGTCTGTGACCTGTCCTTTATTCCTTAGCACTCAAGTGATGAAGGTGGGTGGAGCTTCCCCTTTTATACCTGAATGTCCAGGTTAGGAGTGTCTCCCACCTAGTGATCAGTGTTCTCACGGTGTACAACTTAGGTCAGTTTATACATGGGTTACAATGCTGGTTGAATACATGACACAAACCGCTGACAATTAATCTGTACATAAGAACATAAGATAAGAACATAAGAATTAGGAACAGGAGTAGGCCATCTAGCCCCTCGAGCCTGCTCCGCCATTCAATAAGATCATGGCTGATCTGGTCGTGGACTCAGCTCCACTTACCCGCCCTCTCCCCGTAACCCTTAATTCCCTTATTGCTTAAAAATCTATCTATCTTTGACTTGAAAACATTCAATGAGCCAGCCTCAACTGCTTCCTTGGGCAGAGAATTCCACAGATTCACAACCCTCTGGGAGAAGAAATTCTTTCTCAACTCGGTTTTAAATTGGCTCCTCCGTATTTTGAGGCTGTGCCCCCTAGTTCTAGTCTCCCCCATCAATGGAAACAACCTCTCTGCCTCTATCTTGTCTATCCCTTTCATGATTTTAAATGTTTCTATAAGATCACCCCTCATCCTCCTGAACTCCAAGGAGTAAAGACCCAGTCTACTCAATCTATCATCATAAGGTAACCCCCTCATTTCTCGAATCAGCCGAGTGAATCGTCTCTGTACCCCTTCCAAAGCTAGTATATCCTTCCTTAAGTAAGGTGACCAAAACTGCACGCAGTACTCCAGGTGCGGCCTTACCAATACCTTATACAGTTGCAGCAATACCTCCCTGCTTTTGTACTCCATCCCTTTCGCAATGAAGGCCAACACTCCATTTGCCTTCCTGATTACCTGCTGCACCTGCAAACTAACTTTTTTGGGGATTCATGCACAAGGAAACATCCATCTGGTCCGGGACCTCATCCATCATTCCCAGGAGGCTGGTCTGTCGGTCGCCTTCCTATCTCTCGACCAAGATAAGGCGTTCGACAGGGTGGATCACGACTATCTGCTCGGTACTCTGCGCGCTTTCGGGTTCGGGACGCATTTCGTCGCCCGGATCCGACTTTTGTACGCCACCACGGAGTGTCTGATTAAGGTTAACGGGTCCTTGACGGCGCCCCTTCGCTTTAGGAGAGGGGTGCGCCAGGGATGCCCCATGTCCGGCCAGTTATATGCCATCTGCGTGGAGCCTTTCCTGCGCCTCCTGCGGACGAGGTTGACGGGACTGGCTCTGCAAGGGCCGGGCGTGGAGGTCGTCCTCTCAGCTTACGCCGATGACGTGCTCCTCGCGGTAGAGGATCCCGCTGATCTGCGGAGGATGCGTGAGTGCCAGGTGATTTACTCGGCCGCGTCCTCCGCCAGGATCAACTGGGAGAAATGTTCCGGACTCCTGGTGGGTAAGTGGCGGGTGGACTCCCTGTCGGAGGAGCTCAGGCCTTTTGCCTGGAGCACGACCCATCTCCTCTATCTGGGAGTCTACCTTAGCCCCGACGAGGAAGCCTGGCCGGCGAACTGGCAGGAGCTGGAGGCCAAGGTCGCCACTCGCCTAGGGCGCTGGACAGGACTGCTCCGAGTGCTGTCCTACAGGGGTCGAGCGCTAGTCATAAACCAGCTGGTGGCCGCAATGTTGTGGTACCGGCTGGTCACTTTGACCCCTCCCCCTGCGTTTGTCGCCAAGATACAGAAGAAGCTGGTGGACTTCTTCTGGAACAACAGGAAGCACTGGGTCTCTGCTGCGGTCTTGAGTCTCCCGCTTGAGGAGGGCGGTCAGTCGTTGGTGTGCGTCAGCGCCCAGCTCGCGACTTTCCGTCTTCAGACCCTGCAGAGATACCTTTACGTCGAGCCCCCTCCTAGGTGGTGTGCTCTGGCGACGTATTTCTTCCGCCAGCAGTGCGACCTCAATTACGACACGCAGCTCCTGTTTGTGAACTTGGGGGGTGTCAGGACCGCCCTCCAGGAGCTGCCTGTCTTTTACAAGGAACTCATCAGGGTCTGGAACAAAGTCTCGACCAAGCGCAGCTCTCCACCGGCTGGAGTGGCGGCTGTCCTGCAGGAGCTGCTGCTCGGGAATCCGTACCTCCACGACCGAGGTTTTATGTGGCGGTCGGAAGAGAGGGCTGTGGCTGGTGAGGTGACCAGGGTCAGGGACCTGCTCGATGGCGGAGGAGCGGGCTAGATGGCGCCAGGAACGCTGGCGCGGCGCCTAAATTCTGCCAACGTCCGCCGCGCGGCCGAAGCCATCGAGTCGCTAAAAACAGCTTTGGGCCCTGACTCTGTTAGGTGCATCGAGGAGGCTCAAGCACGTGGGGAGATCCCGTCCGAACTGACCTCCGTCCGGACGGAATTCCTCTTCGTCGCCAAACCCCGGAACCTCCCTCGGGGGCCGGCGCCTCACAACTTGAGCCGCCTCGGGGAAATCCCCTCCGTGCCTTTCAGTTCCGCGCGGAGGGGTTTCCTGTACGGGCTGCTCCTGCACACTCTCAACTTTGCCATCCTCGCCGGCCGTCCGGACCCGCCATGGCGTACCATCTTGCCGTCCGGAGGAGGCGGGGGTCCCCGATGGAGGGCACTCTATGCGGGAGTCCTCCCACTATTCATCGGGGACTTGGCCTGGAGGGTGGTGCACGGAGCAGTGCCGTGCAACAAATTTTTAAGCCGGTTCACGGACTCCCAGGCCGCCTGCAATTTCTGCGGTCTGGAGGAGTCTGTGTTCCATGTTTTTATTGAGTGCACGAGGTTGCAGCCTCTGTTTTATTATTTAAAGGGGCTGCTCCTGAAATTCTGGCTGCACTTCAGTCCCACTCTCTTGATCTTTGGGCACCCTGTGCGGAGGGGAGCGGGTAGGTCCGAGGGCCTCCTCTCTAAGGACTGCTCCTGGGCACGGCCAAGGGTGCCATCAGCCGGTCCAGGCAGCGGGCGGTCGAGGGGGTCGTTCAACCTGACTGCCTGACTCTCTTCCGCTCTTACATCCGGTCCAGGGTGTCCTTGGAGATGGAGCACGCGGTGTCCACCGGTACGCTCGCGGCCTTCCGCGAGAGGTGGGCACCGGAGGGACTGGAGTGCATCATCACGCCCGGCAACCAAATTTTAATTTGATTTTACGTTTTAAAGTTTAATTTGTTTTAATTGCCGGTGCTCTTAGTGTCCCCCTCCCCTTTTATAGGGGGCACTTGGAAAAAAATATGTTTTTGTGCCCCAAAAAAAACATTGTAAATGTTGGTGTTTCCCCCAGATCGGGGGGCACGGTTTAATGTTTTTCTGTTAACTCCTAAAAGAGTTTCATGCACAAGGACCCCCAGGTCCCTCTGCAACACAGCATGTTGTAATTTCTCCCCATTCAAATAATATTCCCTTTTACTGTTTTTTTCCCCAAGGTGGATGACCTCACACTTTCCGACATTGTATTCCATCTGCCAAACCTTAGCCCATTCACTTAACCTATCCAAATCTCCTTGCAGCCTCTCTGAGTCCTCTACACAACCCACTTTCCCACTAATCTTAGTGTCATCTGCAAATTTTGTTGCACTACACTCTGTCCCCTCCTCTAGGTGATCTATGTATATTGTAAACAGTTGTGGTCCCAGCACTGATCCCTGTGACACACCACGAACCACTGATTTCCAACCGGAAAAGGACCTATTTATCCCGACTCTCTGCTTTCTGTTCAGCCAATTCTCTATCCATGCTAATACATTTCCTCTGACTCCGCGTACCTTTGTCTTCTGCAGTAACCTTTTGTGTGGCACCTTATCGAATGCCTTTTGGAAATCTAAATACGCCACATCCATCGGTACACCTCTATCCACCATGCTCGTTATATCCTCAAAGAATTCCAGTAAGTTAGTTAAACATGATTTCCCTTTCATGAATCCATGCTGCGTCTGCTTGATTGCACTATTCCTATCCAGATGTCCCACTATTTCTTCCTTAATGATAGTTTCAAGCATTTTTCCCACTACAGATGTTAAACTAACCGGCCTATAGTTACCTGCCTTTTGCCTGCCCCCTTTTTTAAACAGAGGCGTTACAATTGTACATTCCTGTCTGGCGTAAAAATAAAAAAGGGAAGGTGGCTCAACCGTGGCTATCTAGGGAAATCAGGGATAGTATTAAAGCCAAAGAAGTGGCATACAAATTGGCCAGAAATAGCAGCGAAACTGGGGACTGGGAGAAATTTAGAACTCAGCAGAGGAGGACAAAGGGTTTGATTAGGGCAGGGAAAATGGAGTACGAGAAGAAGCTTGCAGGGAACATTAAGGTGGATTGCAAAAGTTTCGATAGGTATGTAAAGAGAAAAAGGTTAGTAAAGACAAATGTAGGTCCCCTGCAGTCAGAATCAGGGGAAGTCATAACGGGGAACAAAGAAATGGCAGACCAATTGAACAAGTACTTTGGTTCGGTATTCACTAAGGAGGATACAAACAACCTTCCGGATATAAAAGGGGTCAGAGGGTCTAGTAAGGAGGGGGAACTGAGGGAAATCTTTATTAGTCGGGAAATTGTGTTGGGGAAATTGATGGGATTGAAGGCCAATAAATCCCCAGGGCCTGATGGACTGCATCCCAGAGTACTTAAGGAGATGGCCTTGGAAATAGCGGATGCATTGACAGTCATTTTCCAACATTCCATTGACTCTGGATCAGTTCCTATGGAGTGGAGGGTAGCCAATGTAACCCCACTTTTTAAAAAAGGAGGGAGAGAGAAAACAGGGAATTATAGACCGGTCAGCCTGACCTCAGTAGTGGGTAAAATGATGGAATCAATTATTAAGGATGTCATAGCAGTGCATCTGGAAAATGGTGACATGATAGGTCCAAGTCAGCATGGATTTGTGAAAGGGAAATCATGCTTGACAAATCTTCTGGAATTTTTTGAGGATGTTTCCAGTAAAGTGGACAAAGGAGAACCAGTTGATGTGGTATATTTGGACTTTCAGAAGGCTTTCGACAAGGTCCCACACAAGAGATTAATGTGCAAAGTTAAAGCACATGGGATTGGGGGTAGTGTGCTGACGTGGATTGAGAACTGGTTGTCAGACAGGAAGCAAAGAGTAGGAGTAAACGGGTACTTTTCAGAATGGCAGGCAGTGACTAGTGGAGTGCCGCAAGGTTCTGTGCTGGGGCCCCAGCTGTTTACATTGTACATTAATGATTTAGACGAGGGGATTAAATGCAGTATCTCCAAATTTGCGGATGATACTAAGTTGGGTGGCAGTGTGAGCTGCGAGGAGGATGCTATTAGGCTGCAGAGTGACTTGGATAGGTTAGGTGAGTGGGCAAATGCATGGCAGATGAAGTATAATGTGGATAAATGTGAGGTTATCCACTTTGGTGGTAAAAACAGAGAGACAGACTATTATCTGAATGGTGACAGATTAGGAAAAGGGAAGGTGCAACGAGACCTGGGTGTCATGGTACATCAGTCATTGAAGGTTGGCATGCAGGTACAGCAGGCGGTTAAGAAAGCAAATGGCATGTTGGCCTTCATAGCGAGGGGATTTGAATACAGGGGCAGGGAGGTGTTGCTACAGTTGTACAGGGCCTTGGTGAGGCCACACCTGGAGTATTGTGTACAGTTTTGGTCTCCTAACTTGAGGAAGGACATTCTTGCTATTGAGGGAGTGCAGCGAAGGTTCACCAGACTGATTCCCGGGATGGCGGGACTGACCTATCAAGAAAGATTGGATCAACTGGGCTTGTATTCACTGGAGTTCAGAAGAATGAGAGGGGACCTCATAGAAACGTTTAAAATTCTGACGGGTTTAGACAGGTTAGATGCAGAAAGAATGTTCCCAATGTTGGGGAAGTCCAGAACCAGGGGTCACAGTCTGAGGATAAGGGGTAAGCCATTTAGGACCGAGATGAGGAGAAACTTCTTCACCCAGAGAGTGGTGAACCTGTGGAATTCTCTACCACAGAAAGTAGTTGAGGCCAATTCACTAAATATATTCAAAAGGGAGTTAGATGAAGTCCTTACTACGCGGGGGATCAAGGGTTATGGCGAGAAAGCAGGAAGGGGGTACTGAAGTTTCATGTTCAGCCATGAACTCATTGAATGGCGGTGCAGGCTAGAAGGGCTGAATGGCCTGCTCCTGCACCTATTTTCTATGTTTCTATGTTTCTAAACTTCTTCACCCAGAGAGTGGTGAACCTGTGGAATTCTCTACCACAGAAAGTAGTTGAGGCCAATTCACTAAATATATTCAAAAGGGAGTTAGATGAAGTCCTTACTACTCGGGGGATCAAGGGTTATGGCGAGAAAGCAGGAAGGGGGTACTGAAGTTGCATGTTCAGCCATGAACTCATTGAATGGCAGTGCAGGCTAGAAGGGCTGAATGGTCTGCTCCTGCACCTATTTTCTATGTTTCTATTAGCTGCTCTCCAATCCTCTGGTACCCCCCCCCAGAGTCCAGAGAATTTTGGTAGATGATAACAAATGCATCTGCTATAACTTCCGCCATCTCTTTTAATACCCTGGGATTCATTTCATCAAGACCAGGGGACTTGTCTACCTTCAGTCCCATTAGTCTGTCCAGCACTACCTCCCTAGTGATAGTGATCATCTCAAGGTCCTCCCTTCCCACATTCCTATGACCAGCAATTTTTGGCATGGTTTTTGTGCAGAATTAACTGAACGCCGCAGTAAATTACAATCAATCAAGTAAATAAATCCTGCGATACTAAACTGTAGTAACCAAAGAGTGCAAAGTAAAGTTCAGCAACAAGTCACGTATCGTCAAGACTACAACTCCCAGAGCACACCACCATATCTCCTCCCAGGCATGCGCCTGACCTGTGATCCTTAGCCGGTGACGCAGGCTGTGCGACGTGGATGGTGCGAGAGCAGACGGCGGTTGGACCGGGAGTGCAGCGCGAGCAGCCGCAGTTAATTCGTTACTCGCCGTTTGACTGCTGGGCTCAGCTTCGTTTTGTTTCAGACAGACCGTGCACAGCCAGCGAAACAAACGGGACACGGACGGCAGGCGAGTAAAAGGACGAAGGATAGGCGTGTGCGTTGTTTTACACTGTAGCTATCCCCGAACTCAGGCTGGTGCTAAAAGTAAATGCACTCAGGTTGTCAGCTGTGTCAACACAGGCCTATTACAGAGAGAACTGGACCCAGTCTTCAGCAGAGAAATTGAGACCGATTGTACTGCCAGGTCGTTGATAGGAGTGGATTATAGTTGATGCAATTTAGTGCAGGTAAGTTATTTAAACAACAGCAACAATTTGCATTTCTATAGTGCCTTCAATGTGGAAATACGTCATAAAGAATGTGTAGGAACATTTATTTTTCCAAAGCCTCCCAAAGTATGTTGATACCTTTGAGCTATATGTGGCTGCTCAAATGTTGTCGTCGTTTACTTGTACTGAGTACAGAACTAACAACACCCACATTATAATACAATTAACAAGCCTCCAGCACATGATTTATTTGAATTAATTGTCTGTCCACTGCTCCCTTGGAGTTGTGGCTAAGTGAAATAATTTTTCAGGTAAAAGTTTTTTTTCTGTTGATTTCACACCTCTGGCATATGTATTTCTGATTAGAAACAGATTTGAGGGTTATCAGAATGAGGACAGTTGGAATTTTGCTTGTTTTACCATTTGGGAATGGTGGGAACATAGAAACAGGAGTAGGCCATTTCGCCCCTCAGGCCTGTTCTGCCATTCAGTGAGATCATGGCTGATCTGCGACCTAACTCCATATACCCTTTGCCCCATATCCCTTAGATGCAGTTAGATGTAGGAAGAATGTTCCTGATGTTGGGGAAGTCCAGAATCAGGGGACATAGTCTAAGGATAAGGGGTAAGCCATTTAGGACTGAGATGAGGAGAAACTTCTTCACTCAGAGTTGTTAACCTGTGGAATTCCCTGCCGCAGAAAGTTGTTGATGCCAGTTCAAGGGATATGGAGAGAAAGCAGGAAAGTGGTACTGAGGTGAATGATCAGCCATGATCTTACTGAATGGTGGTGCAGGCTCGAAGGGCCGAATGGCCTACTCCTGCACCTATTTTCTATGTTTCTTTGTTAATACCTTTAAAGAAGGACTTGCATTTATGTGGTGCCTTTCACGACCATCGGATGTCCCAAAGTGCTTTACAGCCAATCAAGTACTTTTTGAAGTGTAGTCACTGTTGCAATATTTTGGTTAACAAATCTACCAATCTCAGATTTTAAAAATTAACAATTGATCCAGCATCAATTTCCATTTGCGGAAGATAATTCCAAACTTCTATCACCCTTTGTGTGTAGAAGTGTTCCTAATTTCACTCCTGAAAGGTCTGGCTCTAATCTTTAGACTGTGCTCCCCGAGTCCTAGAATCCCCAACCATTGGAAATAATTTTGATCTATCTGCCCTTTCTGTCCCCCTTACTATCTTGAACACTTGGATGAAATCATCCCCTTACCTTCTAAATTCCAGGGAATACAACCCTAGTTTGTGTAATCTCTCCTCGTAATTTAACCCTGTCCTGGTATCATTCTGATTGACCTATGCAGCATTCCCTCCAAGGCCAATAGATCCTTCCTAAGTGGTGCCCAGAACTGCTCTCAGTACTCCAGGTGTATTCTAACCAGGGTTTTGTACAGCTGTAGCATAACTTCTACCCCCCCCCCCCCTTGTATTCTAGTCCTCTGGATATAAAGGCCAGCATTCCATTAGCCTTTTTGATTATTTTCTGACACTGACACCTGGGAGTCCCTGGCCAAAGATCACCCTACGTGGAGGAAGTGCATCCGGGAGGGCGCTGAGCAGCTCGAGTGTCATCGCCGAGAGCATGCAGAAATCAAGCACAGGAAGCGGAAGGAGTGTGCGACAAACCTGTCACACCCACCCGTTCCCTCAATGACTATCTGCCCTACCTGTGACAGGGACTGTGGCTCTCGGATTGGACTGTTCAGCCACCCAAGGACTCATTTTAAGAGTGGAAGGTCTTCCTCAATTCCGAGGGACTGCCTATGATGATGATGAGGTTTAATTCTGATTAACCTGTGCAGCACTCCCTCCAAGGCCAATATATCCTTCCTCAGTACTCCAGGTATGTTCTAACTAAGGTTTCGTACAGCTGCAGCATAACTTCTACCCCCCCCCTGTATTCTAGTCCTCTGGATATAAAGGCCAGCATTCCATTAGCCTCTTTGATTATTTTCTGTACCTGATCATGACATTTTAATGATCTACGTACCTGGACCCCCAAGTCTCTTTGGACCTCTACTGTTTTTAGCTTTTCACTGTTTAGAAAATACCTTGTTCTATCCTTTTTAGATCCAAAGTGGATGATCTCATGCTTGCCTACATTGAAATACAGTTTCCACAGTTTTGCCCATTCACTTAATCTATCAATTTCCCTTTTGTAATTTTATGATTTCATCTACAGCGCCGCTTATCTATGTGTCATCGGCAAATTTGGATATGTGGCTTTCTATCCCATTATCCAAGTTGTTAATAAATACAGTAAATAGTTGAGGCCCCAGCACACATCCCTGCGGGACACCACTTGTCACATTCTGCCAATTTGAGTATCAGCCCATTATCCCTACTCTCTGTCTCCTGCCGTTCAACCAATTTCCTAATCAGGTCAATAATTTGCCTTCAATTCCATGGGTTTCAACCTTAGTTAACAGTCTCTTTTATAAGGGATTTTTATCAAATGCCTTCTGCAAGTCCATATAAATAAAATCCATAGACATTCCCCTGTCCACTACTTTAGTCACTTCTTCAAAAAATTCAATCAGGTTCTTCAGGCATGACCAACCTTTTACAAATCCATGATGGCTTTCTGATCAGCTAAAAATTCTCAAGGTGTTTAGTCACCCTATCCATAATTACAGACTAGTAATTTCCTGACAACAGATGTTAAGCTAACTGGTCTATAATTCCCTGGTTTCCCCCTCTCGCCATTCTTAAAAAGCGGAGTGAAATGCACAATTTTTCAATCTAAAGGAACAGTTCCTGAATCAAGAGAACTATGGAAGATTATAGTTGGGGCATCTGCAATGTGCTCACCTACTTCCTTTAAAATCCAGGGATGGAAGCCATCTGGTCCTGGGGATTTGTCACTCTTTAGTGCCATTATTTTCTTCTGGCAAGGGGGAACCTATCCTCAGAATTCTCCAGATGACTCGAGCAAGTTTATCCAATGAATGGATGTGCTGGCCAGATCAGGAAGCTCCCAGTTTAAGTGATTGGCCTTTGCTTAGTCTGCTGGAATCAACAAAGCTGCTGCTGCTGGGATGCCTGAATTGGACTTGGTGCTTTGGTTTAGGGAGGGAAAAAAAAGTCAGCTAGGATTTGTGTTCCTCATTGCTATTTAGTGACACTTGCTGCAAGTGTGCTTCTGTATACAATGCACAAAGACAGGATTGGAATTGGATTTGACTGATGCTTTCTGTGAGTTACCTGGTGACACTCAAAGACAAGGCTTGCACATGAATAGTGACACCTAGGTTTGTCCATTTCACCATCTACCATGCTTTTTCATGTTGCAACAATATCATCATAGGCAGTCCCTCATATCGAGGATGACTTGCTTCTACGTCAATGAACGACCTAATATCCCAGGTCCCGAACTATATCCTGAAGTGTGGAAGATGCCTGTGCGTGGATTTTTTTAACGTATGGTGGCCGTTGCACACCAGCAACAATAATGAATTGATGACTAATGGAAATTAATTAATCGACAACAGATTCTGGACATGGAGTGAGGAAAATCCATTAGTGGTGGAAAGCTTTGGGATTCATAGGTTCAAAGTCACCTGTTTCTCTCAAACATTTAGCATATTTTATGTCTCTAATTACTCATACTGTACCCAATATATTTTCTGAAAAAAAATCTTTATCTAATTTGCATTTGAATGAACCAATACTTCCTGCTTCCATTGTCTCTATAGGGAGTCTGATCCAATAATTCACCACTTGTTCACTGAAATAATGTTGCTGCAGATTAGTTTTGAATACATTTCCCTTCAAGTGCAGGCCATATCCTCCCGTTATACTGCTCTGGGCAAGATAAAACAACTTACCATGATCTGCATTATCTAATCCCTTTAGAATTTAAAAACAGCAACCACATCACTTCTCATCTGTCTCCTCCAGTGAGGAAATACCCAGCGGATGTGATTGCTCATCATATGCCAGTCAATAACAACGTGTATTTATATAGCACCTTTAACGTAATAAAACATCCCAAGGCGCTTCACAGAAATATTATAAGACAAAAAATTTGACACTGAGCCACAAAAGGAGAAATTAGGGGAGATAACCAAAAGCTTGGTCAAAGAGGTAGGTTTTAAGGAGTGTCTTAAAGGAGGAAAGAGAGGTTTAGGCAGGGCATTCCAGAGTTTAGGGCCTAGGAAACAAAAGGTTGAGTGATTATAATCAGGGATGCTCAAGAGGGCAGAATTAGAGGAGTGTAGATATTGCTGGGGTGGGTGGGGGCGGGCGAGGGGTGGTTGTGAGGCTGAAGGAAATTATAGAGATAGGGAGAGGCGAGGCCATGCAGGGATTTGAAAACAATGATGAGAATTTTGAAATCGAGGCCCTTTATTTCCTCAATCATTCTGGTTGCCCTCTTCGGTATCCTCTCGATGGTTACAATATCCTTTTGTGACCAGAACTGAGCGTAATCAACAGAGGACATTTTCTTGTTCTGTGCCTCCTTGTGTTAAATTCCTGTATGTAAAGGTTGTCTTTTTGTTTGTGTTCTTTGTGTATAAATTTCAAAAGTCTTGGTTTACAGAAAACCTGAATAATAATTGAATAATTAATCAGCGCTAATAAATAATTTTGGGACTATTCTGCTCGAACTTGCTGTGAACATGTGCCACTTATAAACCACTGATTCTGTCAGCTATTTTTTTGAAGTCACTCCTCATTTTCCTTCGACCATTACATAGGATTCCGTAGGATATACAGCACAGAAACAGGCTATTCAGCCCAACCAGTTCATCCTGGCATTTATGCTCTACTCGAGCCTCCTCCCATCTTCCCTCATCTAAATCTATCAGCATAACCCTCTATTCCCTTTTTTTCTCATATACTTGTCCAACCTTGCCTTAAATGCATCTATACTATTCACTTCAACCACTCCCTGTGATAGCAAGTTCTACATTCTCACCACTCTTTGGGTAAAGGTGGAGGAAGAGTAATTCTTGAAGGTGGAGGGAACGTAATCTCTTTGGGGTTGAGTTGGTTGGCTGCAAGATGACATTCCGGAAAATTGAACCAAGTCAACCCTTTGTGGCAGTGTCAGTAATCCGATACTTGAGCCAGACTGACCCACAATACCCAAGAGTATTGTTGATGAATGACCAGCTAGCCTGGCTCATTGTAGGGACATGGAAGTGTAGGCCTACCATTAGGGGGAGCTGGGATTATTCCTACCAGTTCCAGATAATCCTGTAGGTCTGTGCCCAAATGGGTAAGTTGGTCCTAGTTGGGCAAGCAGAACTAGTCCTCTGAGCATTTACCTAAGGCCACATATGCTTGCCATCCTAACACCTAAGCTTTCTGGCTATGGATAATAACTAATTGCATTGAGTTAGAGTTTTTTAATTAAAAGAAACCCTCATTTAATGGAAGAGAAACAGATGCCAAGTGCTGGAAGAGTTAGGAGTGATGTCTGAAAGCATGGCGAATATAAGAAATAGGAGCAGGAGTATGCCATTTGGTCCCTTGAACCAGCTCCGCCATTTAATAAGATCATGGTTGATCTGATCATGGACTCAGCTCCACTTCCCTGCCCGCTCCCCATAACCCTTTACTCCCTTATCGCTCAAAAATCCATCTATCTCCGCCTTAAATATATTCAATGACCCAGCCTCCACAGCTCTCTGGGGCAGAGAATTCCACAGATTTACAACCCTCTGAGAAGAAATTCCTCCTCATCTCAGTTTTAAATGGGCGACCCCTTATTCTGAGACTATGTCCCCTAGCAATAAACAGCACCATTAACCAAGTGTACAAGTTTAGTATTCAATTATATTGAATCCCCAGTGTTGATCTTGGAATGGTACTGAGCAGGGAGATCATAAAAATGAGTCGGAAAGGGTAATGTACCGCTGCTACACCTTCATTCCTCCAAACAGCTAGCTGGGAGCAGTGGTGGCAGAGCTCAGAAATCAGTTACCATGGAATTGCACCCAGTATAATTCACTCCTCCTTTTCTCTTAAAAGGAACAAATTTGAAAATTTCATTGTAGGACTTTGATTCCACAGCACCATGATATCACCTTGATAGTTTGATATTGATGAACTATTTAAGTCATGACTGACTTACACATGTTCAGAAACATTACATTCAGTTCTTGAGCATTAACATTTATAAATCATCAACATTGTATTCTGCGAGTCTTTTGTCTGTTAGTGTCCTGTTGAAGTTGTCCACAGGCTGACTGTGATCCTGGTAAAGTTTTAATTGTAAATAAAAACAGAAAATGCCAGAAATGCTCAGCAGGTCTGGCAGCATCTGTGGGGAGAGAAACAGAGTTAAAGTTTCAGGTTGATGTGGTGTGTGTGTGTATAATTATAAGAGAGAGGAGAAGTCACAAGACCTTTGGGTGTGGTCCATCCATATAGACCTGGAGATACACAACTACAAACCTGTGCTGCCTGCTTTCCTACCGTTTTGAACTTCTTTCAAAGGTTAAATTTAAGTATGGGGGCAATACTGACACTGGCATACCTTGTGCAAGCCTTCTGCATCATGGTGCTACGTCGGAGACAATTGATTCAACATCATAGTATCAGGAACATCAGAGCCCATAGGGTGCTGGGCAGGAGGCCTTACCCACCTCGGGTATATTGAGACAGGCGTTCGTACCTCCATGTGAGTGATGCAGACTGTGTCGCAAGGCTGTGTTTCCGCAAAGTAGTAAGTGAGATCTGTGAGCAGGTCACAGCAGACCTGCAACCTAGAAGCATCAGGAAGATTGCTTTATCAGTTGAAGTGAAGGTTACAGCTGCACTTTCAGTCTATGCCTCCTGGATCGTTTCAAGCTACAACTGGGGACGTGTGTGCCATCTCTCAACATGCAAGACATGTCTCCATTCACCAGGTCATGGCTGCACTGTACGTGCATAGGAATGACTTCATAAAGTTCCCCATGACCGCCCAAGCAATCCATGACAGGGCTGTGGGCTTCTCCAGGATTGCTGACTTCCCAAAGGTACAGGGCTGCATTGATTGTACACACATCACCTTGCAAGCACCTTTGATGGATTCCAAAATGTACAGGAACACAAAAGGCTTCCACTCCATTAATATGCAGCTAGTGTGTGACAACATGCATCATATCATGTCAGTCATTGCAAGATACCCTGGCAGCACCCATGATGTGTTCATTCCACGCGACAGCGTCATATCTGTCATGTTTCAGCAGCCAGAAGGGCAGAGCTGGCTACTGGGGAGACCAAAGGGTACGACCTCGCCACCTAGCTCATGGCGCCCCTACACATAACTCGGATGGAAGCTGACTGTCAATACAATATGTCGCACATTGCGACGTGCAGCATCATTGAGAGGGCCATTGGTATATTGAAGCAGCGTTTCCGATGCCTGGACCATTCTGGAGGCTACTTGCTGTACTCCCCTGAGATTGTCGGACAGTTCACTGTTGTGTGCTGCATGCTGCTTAACTTGGCCATCATGAGGCAGCAGCACCTGGTAGTGGAAGACCCAGCTGCGGTGAGAGTGATTGATAATGATGTGTAAGATGCAGATGACGAGCAGGAGGAGGAGGACAACGAGGATGAGGAAGCAATGCAAGTGTCTGAGGCCGGAGCACGATGGCGGAGGAGGCCGGGCCATCGTGCCCTTTTAACGATGGTTTGAGCCTTGCGTCAGCAGCTCATCCGTGAAAACTTTACTGATGCCTGAGGGCTCAGCGACAACTACTCCACATGGACATGTTCCGTAATGTTGTGTTAATGGAACTAGCTTTCATGTAAAATATATTTTATTCAAAAGTTTACAATGTACTTAACTTTAATAAAACTTTTCATGTATCAAACTTTACTTTACTATCACTCTAAGATCATTTATAAACTTGTAAATTTACATAACTTACAAAAAACTTTTAATTTGAGAACAGTTACAACAGTAACAATAATAATAAACAACTGCAGCAGCAAAGAAAGGCTGCACCCATCTCTCATCCCCCTTATTCTCAGACCGCTGCTGGGCTCGGTCTTGGACACTCCACCACCCCTGCCCGCAGGTGGTGGCAGTGTTTTCTGGGCTTGGTGCCAAGCTTATTCTTTCTAACATCTCTGGTACTGCGCTTCTCCTTGAAGGTGGGGGGCGTTGACGTCAGGCGGCAGGTTGGAGGGCCCGCTTTGGGCTCTTCAGAGGCTCGTGGGGATTGGAGTGGGAGTGACAGTTGATTCTGTCAATGGGTGCAGGGTATGGGTGTGTTCCCTTATTGCTGCAGCTAACTCCAACATCCTATTTCTTGTGAGAGTGTTGTTACTTCTCCCGACAGTCCCGCTACCTCATCGTTCACCCCACTGATGGCGTCCAGCAGTGATTGCGTAACGTTGGTGCTCTCCGCACTCAATGACATCATCTGAACCGCATCTGTTAGATCCTGCACCTCAGGAGGGCGCGGTCGAGCGCTCCTTCCCCTCCTCCCCGCGGGTGTGGCTCGCACCTCACCACTGAGACCCGCAGCCTGGGACGGTGAGGCCCTGGGTGTGCCTCGCTGCACCCCACTACTGGGACCCACAATCTCGGAAGGTGTGAAACCATGGAATGTCCCACCAACACTAGTCACGGAAAGGGCTGTCGCCTCCATGAGCGGCACCTCCTCCAAAGTCAGTACAACAGTGGGAGCTTCATCCAGCTCCATCCCCTCCCCCTCACCCCCATGTTCTTGGTCTGCAGGGTTGGATTGGAAGATGTTCTCCTCTTCAGGCTGATCCTCATCTGAATCTTCTGCATCAGGGTTGGCCTCAAGTTCTGCAAAATATAACTCAAATGGTTAGCAGCAGAGGAGGGGGCATGGTGGTTGGCATGAGTAGGCTCACACGTCGCAGGCCAGGCAGCAGGCTGATTTGAAGGTCCGTGATATATTTGCAGGACTTACCCTCTCCCTTGACTGTGGGCCCAGCTTGTGCAGTACTGATTGCTTTTTTCCAGGCAGGATCCATCAAAGCAGCGCCCCTCTCTTCCAAGGGCGTCAGTGGGTGCAGATTTGCTGGGCTTCCTCCTGTTCGAGTTCTTTCCCTTTTATTATGTGCCACCTTCCTCTGCAAAGATGAAAATGCAACTTTTTAGAGAGGGTGTCTTTCTGCTGGGTGGGACAGCTGGTCACATTTACAATTGCAATTCCATTGAATAAATTAAAATATTACTTACACTAACTACTTGACCAAGGTCCTGCCGTTTCTTTTTACACTGGCCTCCAGATCTCGTGGTGGTTACCACTGCAGTAATCTTCAACTTGGTTCCAGCATTTCTTCACTTCTTTGGGCGGAACTTTTATGTGACCTCTGTTGGTGTTCAGCTTCTGTCATCTGTTCTCAATCATAGTAACTAGTGCCTCCACTTCTTCCTGCAAGAAATTCTTGGTCCTTGTACTGCGTTGCATCTTGTATTGCTCCAGCTGCGATTTTCCCAATGTGCTCTCAGCACTCCTTCTCACACACACAACTGGCTCTTTAAAAATGGCCGATTGCCAAATCCAAGCTGTACTGAACATGCGTGTCCATTACAATGACGTCAAAAACGTAACTTTTTTTTCCCGTGCATGCGCCGAAGGCCTGGCTTCGTTTTTTGGTGCAGACAGCAGGCTCCACCCCCCCCCCCCGAGGTGACTGGACATGCTGCGCGGAGCCAAATTTGAATTATACATCGAGGAAACTTTGGCAAAATATTTCTAGTGCATTTCTGGCCGAGAAAAACGGGTGTAACTCTGACAATATGCCAGGAAACGGGCTTGGGGAAAATTGAGCCCTGTGATAGGGTGAAGGGCAGGAGAGATTAAAAGGGAGGATGAAGGGAGGCAAAAGGAGATGGTAATGCAACAAAAGATGGTCTAGCGAGGTGTAAATAGGAATAGCAGAATCATTAACAGCTTTGGGAGTGGAGCTGAGAATTAAAGTGACCTAACCTCAGTGGTGGAAAAATTATTGGAAAAAAATTCTCGGACAGGATAAATCTTCATTTAGAAAGAAAGACATGGATTGATCAAGGACAGTCAGCATGGATTTGTTAAGGGATTTGTGTCTGACTAACTTGATTGAATTTTTTGAGGCGGTAACGAGGGTCGATCAGCGTAGTGCGTTTGATGTATATGGATTTTAGCAAGGCTTTTGATAAGGTCCCACATGGCAGACTGGTTTTGAAAGTAAAAGCCCAAGGCAAAGTGGCAAGTTGGATCCAAAATTGGCTCAGAGGCAGGAAGCCAAGGGTTGATGGGTGTATTTTGTGACCGGAAGGCTGTTTCCAGTGGGGTTCTGCAGAGCTCAGTACTAGATCCCTTGCTTTGTGTGGTATATATCAATGATTTAGCCTTGCATGTTGGGGGTATGATTAAGAAATTTGCAGATGATACAAAAATCGGCTGTGGTTGATAATGAAGAAGAAAGCTGTAGACTGCAGGAAGATATCAGTGAACGGGTCAGAAAAGAGCAGAACAGTGGCAAATGGAATTCAAGCTGGATAAGTATGAAGTAATGCATTTGGGGTGGGTTAACAAGGCAAGGAAATACACATTAAATGGTAGGACACAGAAATGTAGAGGAACAAAGGGACCTTGGAGTACATGTCCACAGATCTCTCAAGGTAGCAGGCCAGATAGATAAGGTGGTTAAGAAGGCATACGGGATACTTGCCTTTATTAGCCGAAGCATAGAATACAAGAGCAGGGAGTTTACACTTGAACTGTATAAAATACTAATTAGGCCACGGCTAGAGTACTGCTTGCAGTTCAGGTCACCACATTGCAGGAAAAATGTGATTGCACTAGAGAGGGTAGAGAGGAGATGTTGCCTGAACTGGAGAATTTTAGCTATGAGGAAAGATTGGATAGGCTAGGTTTGTTTTCTTTAGAAACAAGGAGGCTGAGGGGGGACCTAATTGAGATGTATAAAATTATGAGGGGCCTGGATAGAGTGGATAGAAAGGACCTATTTCCCTTAGCAGTGGGGTCAACAACCAGGGTTCACAGATTTTAAGTAATTGGTAGGAGGTTTAAAGGGGATTTGAGGGGAAATTTCTTCACCCAGTGGTGGTGTGGGTCTGGAAATCACTGCCTGAAAGGGTGGTAGAGGTAGAAACCCTCCACATTTAAAAAGTACTTAGATATGCACTTGAACCTACAAGGGTACGGGCCAAGAGTGTTAAGTCCTAGTTCGGGTGGTCAGCTGCATTCGACAATAATCGATTCAGATACCTTCAATCTTTACGTCTTTATTGAAGCAGCTTCAGACCTGTTACCAAACTGCCAGCACAGAGTCTACAGATTCTGGGGCAGGCAGACAAAAGGTCTGCCTGTCCTCACAGACGCATCCCTTTTATTCTTACAAACCGAAGGAGGTATGGCCTACTTCATCAATCACAGTGTGTTACTAGGGCTTCATGAATTGACAGCCTGTTTATCTTTAGAACACTTTATGCTTTTACGAGAGGAATAGCCCAGCTTAATCACACGAAGCAAATGTGCACCTTATCAAGTCATGGCCATCAACCCTTGTTTATCAGTGATGGTCACACAAGCTACTTTGTCCACTACTTTCTCACGGGAAACTAATTCTGTCTTTTCTTTTCTTCTTGATTCGTAGAACCATTTTATTAACTCTTTCATGATTCTTCCACCTACATTCACATTCCCTCCTGTTATCATTCCATGATAAATTCGCATTCATAAATGTTTACTCTCAATTTTGTGCATGGCCCGGTACTCCCTGCCTCAACGTGCTGGCCAGTCACGTGGTTTCAGGATTCCCGGTTGCTTCGATCAAATTATGCCCCATGTTATTGCTAAGATCAATTTTGTGCCGACCAGTATGTGTGAAATTATACGAATCCAAGGATGGATGTTCACATTTATTCCCCAATCTCAGACCTTTCTCCACCAACTCTGACTTTGTAAGTCTACATCGATATCTTCTTCCAGTACTTGGATTTTAGTTTGCAGTTGGTGGTAGAGCTTTACGGATTGACCCACTCTGAGCCTCAACTCTCGTAATACTTCGGTTAGAAGTGGGATGGGTGATATGCGCTTGCCCGATCGTGACAGGTCGTAGTGGCGTAAAGCAAAAGTTTGGCTGTGGTATAGGGCACTGCAGGTCATTTGGGTCCCTTGTCTTACTTCTACACAGGTATCCACACTCTGGCAAGAGGTGATGCCCGTGTTTGAGTTGTGAAGACAGGAATAATTGGACTGCTTTGTGAGACAAATCTGGTTAACGGGCACGTCCACTTTTGCGCACCCGAATCCTGTACCATTCCAACACTGTGGGTACCCATCCTTCCCAGACCCTGTGGTGTTTAGGCAGGTGGCTGGGGTGCCTCAGCCATCGGAATATGTGAAGGTAATGTTTTCGGCGGGCGGGGTATCATTGTATCCTTGTATGTAAAGAGTGGGATCCATAACCGGGGTTGGGGTAAACAATTCAGTGACCGACATAACAGGGTAGCATACAACCGACTCTGGCGCGAATAAGATCTTATGAGTCCTCAGGAATATATTATGATCGTTCCCCAGTTGCCCTTGCACGTTCCGTTTCCTCCTTTGCCCTGTTACTGATTCCAGGGATTGGTCTTTTGAATCAACTAAGTCATCTTCAGGTTGATCAGGGCAAACAAAGTCCATCTCACATTCCCTGAACCGGCATGGCAAATTCCATCGGTCTTTACCCTGTAGAGTCACCTGTCGATCAACCTGTGAGAGTATACCCGTACGGGATTTTATTTTCGTCATGGTCCATGATTCGAGATCGTCTGGTGTCCTGGTTCCACATTGTACGATATCTCCCGTACAGAGGCGGAGAATTTGCTCTCGTGAGCCATCGGTTGGGCAGCTGAGTAGTCGTCCCCCTGTTTTTGTTACTGTTATCAGCAGGATCACGACTCCTAGCAGCAGGGTTCCGTGCATTCTTTCAATCCTGAAAGACAAAGGGGCTTGCAAACCGTCATGTTACTATCGTGGCTACCAAGGCCTCATGTTATGCCTAAATACCTAAAAGCAGGACAAGCAATCATATGATAATTAGATTAATTAAAATTATGGCTTAAAATTACGGCTAAAATGGTTACGGAACGACGGGAACGAACGTATTATGGCACTTCAATTATTAGTCCACGTCTATCTCCACTCCCCCCTTTTGATTACCGCCGGTAATCAATTTGCAATGATGCATGTGCACCCACGCGTCTCTACCTTCCACCTTTACAGCAGTGGGGGTGGTGAGTAAGACCTGAAATGGACCATCCCATCGGGGCTGGAGATGACGTCGTGTCCAATTTTTGATGAGGACGAAGGATCCGGGCTCGATAGGGGATGATCAGTGAGAAGAGGGACGGTCATCATAAGCGGCGCGAACCTGTGAATGAGAGGCTCGCAATGCCTTAGTTAGGGCTAACACATAGGTAGTCATCTCCTCAGTCATGTGATGAAAGTAAACGGCAACTGGAGAATGGTGGTCCCAAGGGGTGCGAAGAGGTCTGCCGTACACGATCTCGGCCGGGGTGAGACGCGTCGTCCCTGCGGGGGTGGAGCGAATCTGAAAAAGAGCTACAGGTAACAATTTTAACCAAGTCGACCCTGTTTGAGAGGTCAGTTTAGCTAACTTGATTTTAAGAGTCTGGTTGGTTCGCTCGACCAGACCCGCTGCCTGGGGGCGATAGGCACAATGGAGTTGTTGATGTATCCCTAACTGTTGGCACAATTCCTTGTTTACTGCTGCAATAAAATGGGGTCCGTTATCTGAACTAAGACGACCGGGAACCCCGAAGCGAGGGATAACTTCCTTCAGCAATATCTTAACAACAGTACAGGCTCTATTATCCGTAGTAGGATAAGCTTCAATCCATTTACTAAAAACATCAACAATAACCAACACATATTTATAACACTGACAGCGTGGCAATTCTATATAGTCCATCTGCAAAGTCTCGAAGGGTCCGGCTGGCAAGGGTGTTTTACCTAATAAACGTGGTGCCCCCCTTCCAGGATTATGGCGTTGGCAGGTAAGGCAACGAGAAATAATATTCTGCGCAAACATTTGGAGGCTAGGATGCCACCATGTCTGGAGGAGCAGATCACTAGTGGCTTTTGCTCCACAATGCGTGTCATAATGAACACATTCAATTACCCAAAGGGCCAATTCATCGGACATACAAGTTTGACCAGCGGGTGTGATCCACAACCCGGAGGCAGTATCATATTTACAATCAAGATCGTTCCAAAGTTGTTTTTGTACAGCAGGAGCGGCCTCCTGTAGGCGAAGTACTTCTTTGATGGTTGGCATTGGCTTTTCAGGGGCCGACAAGCTCGGTTTAGAGCTGGACGTCTGCCTCATCATTCGGGGCACAACAATCTGCTGACTCCTTGCAGCACACTTAGCCGCCTCGTCAGCAAGGCGGTTTCCGATGTCGATTGGAGAGAAACCGGCAGTATGAGCGGAACATTTAATAACAGTGATTTGTCGAGGGAGCAGAAGAGCAAGTAATAGGTCAGACACAAGCACTTGGTTCGAGATTGGCGTACCGGTTGAAGTTAGGAATCCTCGGTTTTTCCAGAGCTGGCCGAAGTCGTGGACAACCCCAAAGGCGTAACGGGAGTCAGTGTAGATATTGACTCGGAGATCCTCTCCTAAAATACACGCGCGGGTGAGGGCAAAAAGTTCTGTTTGCTGAGTGGAAAGGGGGACCTGGAAGGCTCCAGACTCGAGAGTCGTTCCTGCTTGACTGACAACAGCATAACCGGAAATGCGGGTTCCTTCCTTGATGGAGGAACTGCCATCAGTGAACATAACGAGATCAGGGTTTAACAGAGGGGTATCTGAAAGGTCGGAGCGAGGGCTCGTGTCCTCGAGGACTGAGTGCAGACAGTCATGATCCGGCTTAACAACATATTCTGTCTTTACTTTAGTCAGCAGTGAATCTTTTAGCTCAACCGTCGGACCGTCCTTCCAAAAAGCTTTTACTGCTCGAGACATTGCCTGAGTTGTGGCGTCACACCAGTCAAGATTATTGGTCCTTATTGCAGTAGCAACTGTTCCAGGAAGGCAATTCATTAACATAGAACAAAACTGAGGAGAGGGTTGTCCCCTAGAAAACGCCTGGTCTCCTGACTGGGTTCCATATACTTCCTTAAATCTCTCTAAAAATTCCTCGGCTGTCTCGCCCTTCTTTTGTTTTCATATCCTAGACTTTGGTAATATCGACAGGTTTTCGCAGAACTACGTGTACAGCATCCAGCATCATCGTCTCTCTGTTCTCGTTATTCGCGTGCGCTGCTTCTAAGGCATCGTGAGTTTGATATCCTAAGGCTTCCTTAAATCTGGTCCATTCAGAACCAGTAAGTACCTGTTGTACCAGAGACCAAAGGTCCCTTGAGTCTGCTTGATAGACTCTAATGGTTCGTGACAAAAATTCAATGAACCGTTGAGGACAGGTATTTTTATTCGGGGCGCTGGTTAATATGGTAACCACAATTGTATCAGCAGGTGGTGGCACATCCGGGCCTCCATCCTCAATAGGCGCTGCTGGTGCCAACGCGCGAGGGTTAGGGACAGTTCTGACGGGCAGCTGTTTCGGCGCGCATTTCTTCAGGGGTCTTGGTGTCTCCCTGTCATTGTTCCCTTCAACATCGTCAACCCATCCCGACTCTGAATCTGTCCCAGTATCTGACCCTGACACTATCACATCATCCTCATCCGTAGGGGTTGATTTCCCCTTTTTCCCTTTACCACTACGTCGTTGATTTCTTTCAAGCCGTTGTAATTTCCTTATTTCCTGTTCAAGTTGACGCCGTCTTTGAACCTGGCTTCTAATCCCCTCTGCAACGGATCGACAGAAAACCTCATCATCAGACTTAGTTCCCCAAGACTGTCATTCTATATTAGACACATTGTCTAAACTGGAATAAATGAGTGTTGCAGCAGCAGTGGCGCCCGGTGTTGGGACATTAGGACCGGGGTAAGGGGGTGGTAGAACTCCGTTCGTCTGTAAATATTTGGCACCGGC
The DNA here is from genome assembly GCF_044704955.1 of Pristiophorus japonicus. Classification (NCBI taxonomy): domain Eukaryota; kingdom Metazoa; phylum Chordata; class Chondrichthyes; family Pristiophoridae; genus Pristiophorus; species Pristiophorus japonicus. The sequence continues at coordinate 56,013,320 of NC_091978.1, read as the reverse complement.
ACATTTACTGCCACAGCCGCGTCAGCCAAGGCATTAACATCGGGTTGTGCTGTCGGACGAGGCGGGGGAGCCCCTGGAGTCATATTCCAATTGTCCCATTCATTGTCCTCGTCAGCCCCTTGCATGCCAAGACCAGCCATTGAACTACGTAGTTCAGTTAAAGATTCCTTGTTTGTTCTATTTCTCTTTTCCTGTGCACACGTTGATACTGGATTCTTTTCCCTTCAATCTGTTTCAGCGAATTCACTAATGTAAATTCCTGGATTCTTTTACCTCAATCTGGTTCAGTAAAATTACTGAGTAGAATACCTCTTGTGCTTTGAACAAAGCAGTCTTTATTACCGGCCAGTAAGACCTATCAGATAGAAGATATACCCTCTGGGTAGAGCGTACACTCCCTACGGATAGGTGAAGTTACATCGTAAAGCGTTAACAGTTATACAGTTTTGAAATCAGATAACAAAATACAAATGGATTGACAGTCTAACTCAGCCACTCATTAGTCAATCTATATGAGATGTTTTTCTTGAAAGCTCAAGCATTGCCTCTAAATGTTCCAATCTAGTGATGTGACTATTAGCTGAGACCTTGCAATTCTGCAGATGTATTTCATGTTACAATTATATATTATTGGCAGGATTAGTGACTTGAAACCTTGAGAAAGACTGTTGGCTATGCTGATGTTGCACTATTTGCAATCTGACATTCTCCCCAGCTATTCTTCCATGGCTTATACATTTTCATATATCCCGTTTACCTTACTGTCCTTAATTCCATATATTCCGTTCAGATATCCACACTGACACACGAACACTTTTAGTCTTAGCAACATAAGACCTTTATTCTGTAGATTCTCTCGGCCGGGACCTGTTAAGATAAAGGGGAACACACTCGAGTCGAGTTTGTCCACCTCTGTCCTGACAAGCTACGTAACAGTACAAAAGCTCAACACTTATACATTGTTACAGCAGAACACATTTGAGTGACACTTAGTTTATACAATCATTGGTCGATTTCCCCCATAGCATACCCAATTGCAGGCTAGCAACTCTCCAAATAGGGCGGGCTCCAGGGATGTGTTTATTGTTTGTTTCGAATCTCATCACACTTCCCTATTTCATGGCTGGATATAGCAGCCCCTGTCTGACTCATGTCTGACTTTTGCTTTTTCACGTAACTCGTGTTTGACCACAACTCTGAGTAATCCTTAGTTTGTCTCGACAGGGCAAATATCGCAGCTTGACATTTTCTTTTAGCCATTTTCCCATGATTCCCTATCTCCATCTTTTTGCTACCTTCTCTAGCCATCTACCACTTTCGCAATCCTTTTTCACATTCTCATACATTCCTTTCTTAAAATTTCCAATGACTTAGGGATTCCCGCATCGGTTAATTTAATTCCTGCCTTGAGAGCATTCTCCTGCCAACTTGCCAGAATATTCTTATCTTTTTCATCCTGACAATGTTTGCGCCAGATTTCAATCAATTTCTTACTCTTTTTCCCGATTCCCTTTTTCCAAATTAATTCTTGGGCGTGTAAATTCCTGGATTCTTTTACTTCAATCTGGTTCAGTAAAATTACTGAGTCGAATACCTCTTGTGCTTTGAACAAAGCAGTCTTTATTACCGGCCAGTAAGACCTATCAGACAGAAGATATACTCTCTGGATAGAGCGTACACACTCCCTACGGATAGGTGAAGTTACATCGTAAAGCGTCAACAGTTATACAGTTTTGAAATCAGATAACAAAATACAAATGGATTGACAGTCTAACTCAGCCACTCATTAGTCAATCTATATGAGATGTTCTTCTTGAAAGCTCAAGCATTGCCTCTAAATGTTTCAATCTAATGGTGTGACTACTAACTGAGACCTTGCAATTCTGCAGATTTATTTTATGTTACAATTAGATGTTATTGGCAGGAGTAGTGACTTGAAACCTTGAGACAGACTGTTAGCTATGCTGATGTTGCACTATTTGCAATCTGACATTCTCCCCAGCTATTCTTCCATGGCTTATACATTTTCATATATCCCATTTACTTTACTGTCCTTAATTCCATATATTCCGTTCAGATATCCACATCCCTCCTTTTATCATTCTATGATAACATTTAGGATCATTCTAGGAGTATTGCATTGTTGAGTAGTTCTCTAGTTTGTTGGATCATAACCCGGGAACCCTTGGCCACAAGAGGGTCTGCTAACCTTGTCATCATTACTTTACAGCAGAGGTTAAGGCAACCAACAATCAAACAGCAGGTAATTATTATTACGATGAGAACAATGGCCCCATGTATTAGATAGGATCTCCAAGATCCACCCAGAAACCAATCAAACCTGCTAAGTTCTTTTGCTGGTGTGGATAACTTTTTCACCTCCCTCCTTATGTGATCGGCAAGGTGGGTTATGTTTTCTGAACTATCAGGAATGTAAGTGCAACATTCAGATCCTATCAGGGCACACGTTCCCCCTTTCTCAGCTAACAGGTAATCGAGGGCCATTCGGTTTTGTAATGCTACAGTCCTTATCGCTACCATTTCAGCTGTGATGCCCTCCAGAGCCTCAGCAGTGCGGTTAGCTACCTGTTCCAATATCGTTTCTTTGAATCCATCTAACAGTCTCAGTTAGGGTCAGTGGAACGGTGCGCAAAGGAATTCCCCCTTTGGAATGTATAGGGATATGTGAACACACCCAGCATCTGGTGAAGCGCCCTTTTTCCGCATAAACGTAAGACATATACAAAAAGGTGTTTACATGGAGCTCTCGCCTTAGTTTTGGCGCACGGGAAGGAAGACAGTCATATCAACACTATTATGCAGACAGTGGCATACAGACACAGTCTCATCTTATAAATAGTCCAATTATTTAGCTGATAAAAAGAGTTCTGTTTTCCCGTTTCCCTTCTTCAGGTCTCCGTCAGTGTATTTGGCTGTCTTACGGTAAAAGTTCAAACTGATCCTCCTTCAACTGCCTTGTTCAGCTATGGGGAGATCTGGAACAGAAACAGGAATTAGACTAACCAGCAAAATTTGTTTAAATGGTGATGAGCTTGCAGTGGGGGTAGCGAGTGACACCTGAAAAGGCCCCTCCCATTGTGGCTCTAATCCCTTCCGAATCCATACTTCCCTGGTGCCACGAGGGACAATTCGGGTAAAACTGGGAGGTCGAGGTGAGCATCTTGAACCTGGTTGTGAACTAGTCGCAGAGCCTGAGTCAGAGAAAGAACATAGGTGGTCATCAGTCAAGCTGAGATCTCATATCTAGGAACAATTTCCCTCATTAACACCTTAACAACAGTCTGAGTCTTATTGTCCAGGTTAGGGTAGGCTTCAATCCATCTGCTAAACACATCTACTATTACTAACACATATTTGTAACACTGAACTTTTTGCAACTCAATGTAGTCCAACTGAAATGTCTCAAAGGGACCTTCGGGTAGGGGCGTTTTACCCCAATCACAGGGGACTCCCTTCCCTGGATTATGTTGCTGGCCAACCAGGCAACGACTACTGATGTTCTGGGTGAGCGCCTGGAGTCTAGGGTGCCACCAAGTAGCCAAAAGTGTGTCACTCGTGGTCCTTGCTCCACAATAAGTAGCAAAATGCATACATTCAATAACCCATAGAGCCAACTTGTCAGACATGCAAGTCTGTTCCGCGGGAGTGGTCCAGAGTTTAGAAACATTGTCATAAGTACATGCATAATATTTCCACAACAGTTTATCTTTTTCAGGAGCGTCCTCCTGTGCTTTTATAACATCTTGGATGGTTGGCATTGGTTTTTCCGAGGCTAACTTATCCTTCGCAGGATTTTTAGTCTGACTCATAATTTTGGGCACTACCATCTGTTGGTCACGAGAGGCCTGTTTGGCCTCTTGGTCAGCACAACGATTCCCTATATCAACCAGAGAATTTCCGGTAGTATGGGCGGTACATTTGACAATGGCAATGCGTTTGGGGAACATGAGGGCTTGCAACAAATCAGATACTAACTGTTTGAGATATCTCATTCCCCTGTGAGGTTAGGAATCCCCTATTTTTCCATAATTGTCCGAAATCATGGGCCACCCCAAAGGCATACCTAGAGTCGGTATAGATATTGACTTTGAGATCTTTGGCCAAGATACCGGCTCGGGTGAGGGCGAATAGTTCAGCTTGTTGAGCAGAATAGGCGGTTTCAAAGCGGCAGATTCCAAAACCTGATTCTCCTGGTTTACTATGGCGTATCCTGAGATTCGTGTATCTTCTGGATTAATAGAAGTACTTCCGTCAACATACATAAACAATCATGACTGGGTTCTTCCTCATCTTGGGGTGGCTCAGTAAGAATACAGTCTGGATCTTCCATCAACTAAATCTTCCCTGACTGATGTGGCCTCTTAAATTAAAGATAAGCAATCATGACTGGGTTCTTCCTCATCTTGGGGTGGCTCAGTAAGAAAACAGTCTGGATCTTCCATTGGTACATCAACTAAATCTTCCCTGACTGATGTGGCCTCTTAAATTAAAGATAAGCAATCATGACTGGGTTCTTCCTCATCTTGGGGTGGCTCAGTAAGAAAACAGGCCGGATTAATTGCAGTACAGTGCCGAAAGGTCAGTTTAGGATTGCCTGTGATTTCAGTGGGTTCTGTCGGATAGAGGGCCAGTCCACATTGCCCTGCACTGGGATCTCAATCGGATCAATGGGAGTATAACCCACTTGGGAGGGGTCCTCTGCCCACACATGAGGATCCACATAGTCAGGTATGTCCGAACCAGTATGATGCTGTAGAGTCGTTAAGACCTTCTCGGGGTCCCCATGAAATTGGACTGTTCGGCCATGTTTTACGATTTGCACATCCCGGCTGGTAGGGTCAGCCTCATCTATGGCCTTGCGTACCATAACTCCAAAATCTTTAGCATGGTGAGGGGCTAATACTTCACGAGCAATATACGGTGCCATTGTTAGGGGCTGTTTCCACAGATTCTTATCCACTTCCACAAAATCTGCCTCTCTTTCCAGTCCAGTCACTCTAGCCCTTAATAGAATTCCCTTCACTTCCCCTTCGTGATCCTGATAAAAGTTCTGCAGGTCCTGATTCTTTCCACTGGGATCGTATGCTAGGGTCACGTGATAGGGTGCCTGCGGCAGGTCCAGAGACCACCACTGAGGGGTTCTAGTGGTATAATACTGCCGCTTAAGGGTTTCCTGTTTTACAATAATCCCATCATCTCCACACTCCAAATGCAACTGGAATTTGCAAAGGAGGTCTCTAGCCATCAAGTTACAGTCCAGATTGGTTGTGATAACAACTCGATGTTCCACCGATTCTTCCTGGTAACCCATTTTAACCGGTTCTAACACTGGGAATGTCGAGATTTGTCCCAAGAATCCTGAAAGTTCCTGTGTTTCAGTAGAGGCAGGGAGTTTAAGCTTTGATTGTACAGAAGACATGAAGGCTCCCGTATCTATCAAAAAGGGTTGCCACTCATTCAGAATGGGTTCGTCGTCCGGGGAGGATCCCTGCACAATCAAGCTGCGTAGTCAATCGGGGGACAATTGACCAAAGGGGTTGTTTCTGGGAGAAGTTAGTGTAAGATCCTCCTCTCCCCCCTTGCCCCCCTCCTCTTCCTCCTCTTCCTTTTCCATGCTGACGGTAGGGGCAATTTTTATTCCAATGTCCTTCCTGCCCACAATTAAAACAATCAATTCCTCTTACCCAGTCCCGGCCTCTTCCCATACCATGCCGGGGACAATAGGGAGGTTTATTAGCAGGGCTCGGGCCGTTTGGTTGTTTAGTATAACCGTATCCTTGCTTATCCATCCAATCCTGTATGCAACACTATGGTTCTATTGATCCTTCCTCCCGAGATGGCTCTTCCTTTCTAGTCACGTATTCAGCCTTGTCCTGGGTTGGGGGCGCACCTCCCCCCTCCCCTTTCTTTTCCTGCCAATAATATCTAACTGTCCTCTCCATCTGTCTGGATAGCATGAGCAATCAAATAGTTGTTTGAAGATCACAGACATCTATAGAGAGGTGGTCTACAGCTTGTTGTGCATCAGGGTTTGGCATTGGTCTGACAGGGAATTGGTGTCGGGACTTTGGGATCTTGGAAATCATTTCTAGGCCGGAGGATGTTTCGGAGCTGTCTGACTGCTTGACAGTTCTGCGTCTCGATCGGCGGGGGTGTTTGCTATGTCTTTCACAACTTGGACTGGTAGATTGACTAGAAGATTTACGGGACTGTTTGTGATGTTGAGATATCGTTCTGCCCTTTCGAGTGTGAGATCTGGTCCTTTCGGCTATATTGCTTGTAAACTGGGGATCCGAATCGCTATCAGAGGATGAGGAGGTCAGTTCGGGTTTGTTGCTTTGGTGGTATGGGGTTATTTTTAACTCCTCTCGCCGGAGTGTAAGGTGGAGGGTGTTGGGAAGAGGACTGGAGCAAGAGGCCAGGGGGTGCGGGAGGCGCCGTTGGGCGCTGAGTCAGTGGCCACTCATCAATTTCATCATCAGCCTCGGTTAACACAATGCCAGCCATTTTAACTCGTAGTTGATCAATATCTTTCTCAGAGGTCCCAGAGGATCTCTTAGCAAGTTTCTCGTGCGCACATTCTTTCTTTGAGACGTCTACAGTTTTAACATGTGTTCCCTCTGTCAATGCAAGTCCTAATTTAATAGCATTTGTTTGCCAACTCGATAGAAGTGATGCATCTTTTAATTTCTGACAATAATGTCGCCAGGTTGCAATTAAATTTTTATCCCCTTTTCCTCGTCCCCTTCTCCAAATTAATCCCTGTGCTTTTTTTGCTACCTCTACGCTTCTAGTGTCACCTAGAGGCTACTGGTCATCCCCTAATAATTTATTCAGGGCTCCTGATAATTTTCTAAAGTCTTCAGCTCTTTCAGGGAATTCCTCACATAACTTTTGTAGCGGACTATCCGCATCCGTGGTTTTATCTAACTGATTACCCATTTTCACGCTGCTCCTCGTATTACTGTGTCGCTACGCGTTCGTGTCGTCGTGCAATTTAAACAAACTTAAAAATAGACACAGACTTTACAGAAACTAACACTGACTTTAACTAACTCCAAATAACCAAACTTTACTAATGCTAACACTTACCCGCGTCGCCGCGCGATACTTAAAACTCCCACGTCGCCCCGCAGTTCACGTCGCCGCGCAATCCGCGTTGCCTCGCAGTTCACGTCGCCACGCAATCCGCGTCGACCCGTGGCTCGCGTCGCCGCGCGAGTTAAGATACTTAACACTTTAAAAGATTAACAAGGACTTCTAACACTTACCCGCGTCGCCGCGCGATTTCAATACAAGGTAGACAAAGACTTCTAACACTTACCCGCGTCGCCGCGCGATTTAGGATACTTAAAACTTTACTTAAAACTCTAAACACTTAAGACTTACTGACATTAGCACTGACTTTCGCGATTCGCGTTGCTGCGCCTCGGCGTCACTGCGCGTTTACGTACTGCGCGTCTACGTCACTGCGCGCTCGCTTTCCTGCGCGTTCGCTTCCCTGCGCGTTCGCTTCGGCCCTTCTCCTCTTGGCCGCACGCTCGCGCCGCTGCGCGTCTCGCGTTGTTTGTGCGTCTGCGCAGCTGCGCGTTCGCGTCGGCCCTACCTTCCGAGTTGCTGCGGGGTTTTTAAAAAAAAAATTCAATCAGAGCCTAGATGGGCCAAGTGATATACAAGGTTGACGTCGTACCTGAGTTGAACACCTATCCTCTATTTAAATCCCCATTTTATTCCCTGTGAGCCTAATTTTCTAATTTTGATTTCTTATGAGCCTTAATTAATTTCTTTTAGCCTCCAAATTTCCCAATCCTTTTGCGTTACTGCGCAGTTTAAATTCAATCAGTCAATGAAAGCCCTAATTTAATGGAGTTTTTCTGCCAACTGGACAGGAGTGATTTTTTTTTTTTACTGCAGTGGAATTTTTTTCATAATTTAAAATCTCAGAACATTTTTTTCTTTCAGCACCTATTTAGTACGTTACTTTTTTTCCATGACTAGAGAGAAGTCTGGCACTTAGGCTGTGGACTACTTTTCGTTATCTCAATTGTTCCAGCCTCAAGGTCATGTTATTTAATTTTTTTTTGAATCCTTTTGAATCCATCTCAGTTGTTTTGCTGTGCCTTCTCTGAATGTTTTCTTTCAACAAGTTTTTCTCTTTTTCTTTAACCACCGGGACCATGTAATTTTTTTCTTTTTTTTTAAGAAACCTATCCTTTGTGCATTTCCTGGCTCCGTAACTTATCATCCGAATATACGTAATTCAATAAGGTTCACACTCTTAAACTTCCCACATACAGGACAACACTACGAAGGGTTAAAACAAACTTTCATTCTGTTTGAGATAAAACAAGCCACAATTCCCCGGCTTTTTTTTTTACAGTAAAAATCACCAGAAGCATTTCTCATTTAAACAGACATTCACAAGAGTCTCTTTTCTTTCCTATTAATTTTTGGATCCATGATTGATCATCCATCCCTATCTAGCTCTAACTATAACCTATCTTTCCAAGTCGCCGCTTGGTTTGCGTCATCGCGCAATTTCCCTATCTCTATCCCTATTCTAAGTTTGAAAGGTATTCACCAGATTGTCCTGGATCTCATTCAGACACTACCTGAGAACCAGCGAGTGGCTAAACTTTCCTCAGACTTTTGAAACCGGGGGAAACTGGAGCAGTATTGAAATCATACTCACTCCAGTGGCCACTTTCCCCTCGTCTCGTCCAAGGCTAGTCTGGCTCTTAATTCGCAAGTTTTCGGCAGTCGTCCGTTGAGATCCCACTTCTGACACCAAATGTAAATTCCTGGATTCTTTTACTTCAATCTGGTTCAGTAAAATTACTGAGTCGAATACCTCTTGTGCTTTGAACAAAGCAGTCTTTATTACCGGCCAGTAAGACCTATCAGACAGAAGATATACTCTCTGGATAGAGCGTACACACTCCCTACGGATAGGTGAAGTTACATTGTAAAGCGTCAAGTTATACAGTTTTGAAATCGGATAACAAAATACAAATGGATTGACAGTCTAACTCAGCCACTCATTAGTCAATCTATATGAGATGTTCTTCTTGAAAGCTCAAGCATTGCCTATAAATGTTTCAATCTAATGGTGTGACTACTAACTGAGACCTTGCAATTCTGCAGATTTATTTTATGTTACAATTAGATGTTATTGGCAGGAGTAGTGACTTGAAACCTTGAGACAGACTGTTAGCTATGCTGATGTTGCACTATTTGCAATCTGACATTCTCCCCAGCTATTCTTCCATGGCTTATACATTTTCATATATCCCGTTTACTTTACTGTCCTTAATTCCATATATTCCGTTCAGATATCCACAGGCGCGTTTAATTGTTTCTAAATCACTTGAACCCCCTAATGGCCATATGTCTGAACCTAATTTCTGATTCAAACCTCCCGACAATTGTCTGAGTTGCTCGTTTTTATCTGGGTGTTTATTACCCACGATAAAACTTATCTTAACCTAGGTATTCAACGTTTTGACGGACTCATTAAGTGAGACAATTTCAAATCAGTTATCTTTTAACCCACCACCGTGCTGTGCACCCGCAACTTCCTTTTCTCTTTATTCCTTTTCTCTTTATTCCTTACTGTTTTAACGTTTGACGGACTACTTGTGGTAGACAATTTCCAGATCAACCTACACCTTCGTCATTTTAACGGACCACCATCGTGGACAATTCCAAATCTATTCCTTCGTAACTTTAACGGACCACCATCGTGGACAATTCCAAATCTATTCCTTCGTAACTTTAACGGGCCACTATCGTGGACAATTCCAAATCTATCTTTTCCTGGGGTAATCTGACAACTGACCACGAGCGATCCCATCAACAATTAATTGAACAGTGGTGAAAGATCCGCGACCAGAACTTATGACAGGAGGAAAACAAAGTGGCAATTTAACTAAATATACTCACTTTGGGGCCCATTTCCTCTGCCGCGTCCCGTCTGTAGGATATCAATGATTCAGCCACTTCCAATCGAGAGTTTTTGGGATCCCACTTCTGACACCAAATGTTAAGTCCTAGTTCGGGTGGTCAGCTGCATTCGACAATAATCGATTCAGATACCTTCAATCTTTACATCTTTATTGAAGCAGCTTCAGACCTGTTACCAAACTGCCAGCACAGAGTCTACAGATTCCGGGGCAGGCAGACAAAAGGTCTGCCTATCCTCACCGACGCATCCCTTTTATTCTTACAAACCGAAGGAGGTATGGCCTACTTCATCAATCACAGTGTGTTACTAGGGCTTCATGAATTGACAGCCTGTTTATCTTTAGAACACTTTATGCTTTTACGAGAGGAATAGCCCAGCTTAATCACACGAAGCAAATGTGCACCTTATCAAGTCATGGCCATCAACCCTTGTTTATCAGTGATGGTCACACAAGCTACTTTGTCCACTACTTTCTCACGGGAAACTAATTCTGTCTTTTCTTCTTTTCTTCTTGATTCGTAGAACCATTTTATTAACCCTTTCATGATTCTTCCACCTACATTCACAAGAGCTGGAAAATGGGATTAGGCTGGATAGCTCTTTGCCGGCCATCAAGGACACGATGGGCTGAATGTCTTCCTTCTGTACTGTAAATTTCTATGATGCTATGAAAATCCTGCTCCAGAGGATTTCCCAGGGTGTTTCTGACCACTGTGCCAAAGACAAATGACTGCTGGTGATGGAGCTTGCTTTGAATCTACTATCTTCAATTTGGTTGTGGGCAGGCCGACTTCTTTACATGTCTGTACAAGTCAGCAGTACATTTTCGCCATTGATGTCAGTATGAACCTCTCCCCAAGATTACATTTGAGTACATACAATTGCAGTTGTACTCAATGGAGAACTTAATTTTTTTAAATTCTCCAATTTTTTTTGCACAGAGTTTAAAAAAAAAAGAGTCCTCTGAAGAAGATTGTTTTTATCAATTAGCACTATGTGAAATTATGTTGGAGTGGAATTGGTCCATTTTAGAGAGTTGTTTCATGCAGGTAACAAGAATTATTATATTGTGGTGAATAGGACCAAAGCATTGAGGGGAAACAGAGAAAATAGGTGCAAAAGTAGGCCATTTGGCCCTTCGAGCCTGCACCGCCGTTCAATAAGATCATGGCTGATCATTCCCTCAGTACCCCTTTCCAGCTTTCTCTCCATATCCCTTGATCCCTTTAGCCATAAGGGCCATATCTAACTCCCCCTTGAATATATCCAATGAACTGGCATCAACAACTCTCTGCGGTAGGGAATTCACAGATTAACAACTCTCTGAATGAAGGAGTTTCTCCTCATCTCGGTCCTAAATGGCCTACCCCTTATCCTAAGACTATATCCCCTGGTTCTGGACTTCCCCAACATCGGGAACATTCTTCCCGCATCTAACCTGTCCAGTCCCATCAGAATCTTATACGTTTCTATGAGATCCCCTCTCATCCTTCTAAACTCCAGTGAATAAAGGCCCAGTTGATCCAGTCTCTCCTCATATGACAGTCCAGCCATCCCTGGAATCAGTCTGGTGAACCTTTGCTGCACTCCCTCAATAGCAAGAACGTCCTTCCTCAGATTAGGAGACCAAAACGGAACACAATATTCCAGGTGAGACCTGACTAAGGCCCTGTACAACTGCAGTAAGACCTCCCTGCTCCGATACTCAAATCCCCTAGCTATGAAGGCCGACATACCATTTGCCGCCTTCACCGCCTGCTGTACCTGCATGCCAACTTTCAATGACTGATGAACCATGACACCAAGGTCTCGTTGCACCTCCCCTTTTCCTAATCTGCCATTCAGATAATAATCTGCTTTCATGTTTTTGCCCCCAAAATGGATAACCCCACATTTATCCACATTATACTGCAACTGCCATGCATTTGCCCACTCACCTAAGGGGTTACCTTATGATGATAGATTGAGTAGACTGGGTCTTTACCCCTTGGAGTTCAGAAGGATGAGAGGTGATCTTATAGAAACATTTAAAATCATGAAAGTGATAGACAGGATAGAGGCAGAGAGGTTGTTTCCATTGGTAGGGGAGACTAAAACTAGGGGGCACAGCCTCAAAATACGGAGGAGCCAATTTAAAACCGAGTTGAGAGGGAATTTCTTCGCCCAGAGGGTTGTGAATCTGTGGAATTCTCTGCCCAAGGAAGCAGTTGAGGCTAGCTCATTGAATGTTTTCAAGTCAAAGATAGATAGATTTTTAACCAAAAAGGGAATTAAGGGTTACGGGGGGAGGGCGGGTAAGTGGAGCTGAGTCTACGACCAGATCAGCCATGATCTTATTGAATAGCGGAGCAGGCTCGAGGGGCTAGATGGCCTACTCCTGTTCCTAATTCTTATGTTCTTATGTTCTTGTGTCCAAGTCATCTTGCAGCCTCTTAGCGTCCTCCTCACAGCTCACACCGCCACCCAGTTTAGTGTCATCTGCAAACTTGGAGATATTACACTCAATTCCTTCATCTAAGTTGTTAATGTATATTGTAAAGAGCTGAGGTCCCAGCACTGAGCCCTGCAGCACTCCACTAGTCACTGCCTGCCATTCTGAAAAGGACCCGTTTATCCCGACTCTCTGCTTCCTGTCTGCCAACCAGTTCTCTATCCATGTCAGTACATTACCCCCAATACCATGCGCTTTGATTTTGCACACCAATCTCTTGTACGGGACCTTGTCAAAAGCCTTTTGAAGGTCCAAATACACCACATCCACTGGTTCTCCCTTGTCCACTCTGCTAGTTACATCCTCAAAAAATTCCAGAAGATTCGTCAAGCATGATTTCCCTTTCATAAATCCATGCTGACTTGGACCAATCCTGTCACTGCTTTCCAAATGCGCTGCTATTTCATCCTTACTGATTGATTCCAACATTTTCTCACTACTGATGTCAGGCGTACCAGTCTATAATTACCCATTTTCTCTCCTTCGTTTTTTAAAAAGTGGTGTTACATTAGCTATCCTCCAGTACATAGGAACTGATCCAGAGTTGATAGACTATTGGAAAATGATCACCAATGCATCCACTATTTCTAGAACCACTTCCTTAAGTACTCTGGGATGCAGATGATCAGGCCCCGGTGATTTATCGGCCTTCAATCCCATCAATTTCCCTAACACAATTTCCTGCCTAATAAGGATATCCTTCAGTTCCTCCTTCTCACTAGACCCACTGTCCCCTAGTACATTCGGAAGGTTGTTTGTGTCTTCCTTCGTGAAGACAGAACCGAAGTATTTGTTGAATTGGTCTGCCATTTCTTTGTTCCCCATTATAAATTCACCGGAATCCGACTGCAAGGGACCTACGTTTGTCTTCACTAATCTTTTTCTCTTCACATATTTATAGAAGCTTTTGCAGTCAGTTTTTATGTACCCTGCAAGCTTCCTCTCGTTCTCTATTTTCCCCCTTTTTAATTAAACCCTTAGTCCTCCTCTGAATTCTAAATTTCTCCCAGTCCTCAGGTTTGCTGCTTTTTCTGGCCAATTTATATGCCTCTTCCTTGGTTTTAACAGTATCCTTAATTTCCCTTGTTAGCCACGGTTGAGCTACCTTCCCCGTTTTATTTTTACTCCAGACAGGGATGTACAATTGCTGAAGTTCATCCATGTAATCTTTAAATGTTTGCCATTGCTTATCCACCGTCAACCCTTTAAGTATCCTTTGCCAGTCTATTCTAGCCAATTCACACCTCATACCATCGAAGTTACCTTTCCTTAAGTTCAGGACCCTAGTTTCCGAATTAACTGTGTCACTCTCCATCTTAATAAAGAATTCTACCATATTATGGTCACTCTTCTCCAAGTGGCCTCGCACAATAAGATTGCTAATTAGTCCCTTCTCATTACACATCACCCAGTCTAGAATGGCCAGCTCTCTAGTTGGTTCCTCGACATATTGGTCTAGCAAACCATCCCTAATACACTCCAGGAAATCCTCCTCCACCGCATTGCTACCAGTTTGGTTAGCCCAATCAATATGTAGATTAAAGTCGCCCATGATAACTGCTGTACCTTTATTGCACACATCCCTTGTTTGATGCTGTCCCCAACCTCACTACTACTGTTTGGTGGTCTGTACACGACTCCCACTAGCGTTTTCTGCCCTTTGGTATTCCGCAGCTCCACCCATACTGATTCCACATCAACCAGGCTAATGTCCCTCCTTACTATTGCATTAATTTCCTTTTTAACCAGCAACGCCATCCCGCCTCCTTTTCCTCTCTGCCTATCCTTCCTAAATGTTGAATACCCCTGAATGTTGAGTTCCCAGCCTTGGTCACCCTGGAGCCATGTCTCCGTGATGCCAATTACATCGTATCCGTTAACTTCTGTCTGCGCAGATAATTCGTCCACCTTATTCCGAGTACTTCTCGCATTGAGGCACAGAGCCTTCAGGCTTGTCTTTTTTAACACACTTTGCCCCTTTAGCATTTTTCTGCAATGTGGCCCTTTTTGTTTTTTGCCTTCGGTTTCTCTTCCCTCCACTTTTACTATTCTCCTTTCAATCTTTTGCTTCTGCCTCCATTTTATTTCCCTCTGTCTCCCTGCATAGGTTCCCATCCCCCTGCCATGTTAGTTTAACTCCTCCCCAACAGCACGAGCAAACAATACCCCTAGGACATTGGTTCCGGTCCTGCCCAGGTGCAGACCGTCCGGTTTGTACTGGTCCCACCTCCCCCAGAACCGGTTCCAATGTCCCAGGAATTTGAATCCCTCCCTTCTGTATCACTCCTCAAGCCACGTATTCATCTGAGCTATCCTGCGATTCCTACTCTGACTAGCACGTGGCACTGGTAGCAATCCTGAGATTACTACTTTTGATGTCGTACTTTTTAATTTAGCTCCTAGCTCCCTAAATTCGTCTCGTAGGACCTCATCCTGTTTTTTACCTATATCGTTGGTACCAATATGTACCACGACAACTGGCTGTTCACCCTCCCTTTTCAGAATGTTCTGCACCCGCTCTGAGACATCCTTGACCCTTGCACCAGGGAGGCAATATACCATCCTGGAGTCTTGGTTGCAGCCGCAGAAACGCCTATCTATTCCCCTTACAATCAAATCCCCTATCACTTTCGCTCTCCCACAGAGAGAGTAGCGGAAGGTTCATTATAGCGGCTTTATATGTGGTACCATTTAGTTGAGATTCTGGGAGGCCATGATTCATGAACTGGCCTCTGGCTTTTATGCTGCTAAATCTGATTCCTTCATCTGAGTGGCAGACTTGCAGACAAATGAAAAACTGAGTACATGTCCACTGCTGGAGTGAAGAAGCTCTATTTGCAGAGTAACATTGCAACAGTTTGAGGTAGAAGACATTCGATCCACCTAACCCACCTATCCACAGTATTCCCTTGGAGCAGTTCTAATAACCTTGAATCCAATTTTGTTGGCAAGATCTTGTCTAGATCCTTCTTGGAAGCCATTGATGTTTTACATAGAATTACATAGAATATACAATACAGAAACAGGCTTTTCGGCCCAAATAGTCTGTGCTGGTGTTTATACTGCGCACAAGTGCCCTCCCATTTCATCTGGCTCATCTCAGCCTTTCAACATATCTTTATATTCCTTTTCTTTCATGTACTTGTCTAGTTTCCTTTTGAAAGCATCTAAGCTATTTGCTTCAACCACTTTCTGTGGTGGTGAGTTTCACATTCTACCCACTCTGAGTAAATACATTTTTCCTAATTTCCCTATTGGATTTATTAGTAACTGTATTCATGGCCCCTAGTTTTGGATTCTCCCACAAGTTGAAACATTCTCTCCACACTGTCCAACCCCTTCAGAATTTTAAAGAAATAAAGACTTGCATTTATATAGCGCCTTTCACGACTACTGGCAGTCTCAAAGCGCTTTACAGCCAATTAAGTACTTTTGGAGTGTAGTCACTGTTGTATCTTGGCAGCCAATTTGCACACAGCAAGCTCCCACAGACAGCAATGTGATAATGACCAGATAATCTGTTTTGTTATGTTGATTGAGGGATAAATATTGGCCAGAACACCAAGGATAACTCCCCTGCTCTTCTTCAAAATAGTGCCATGGGATCTTTTATGTCCATCTGAGAGAGCAGATGTTAATGTCCCATCCGAAAGACCTCCATCAGGTCACCTCCAAGTCTTTTTTTCTAAATATAAAAAGCCCCAACTTGTTCATTCTTGACTACTTGGGCAAGCTAATGATTCTAGTTCCACTACCCACGCCTCTAATCTGTTCCGCATACTTACCACCCTTTTAGTAAAAAAAAACGTTTCCTATTTTCTTTCGTTGTCTTTAATTAGTAAGTCTGACTCCATGTGCTTAAGTTCGGTACACAATATATAACTTTGCTTCAATCTTTTCAAAGATTTCACAATTTTCATTATTGTTATCATGTCTCCTCTCAGTTTTTTTTCAAGAGATGAAAAGAGCCAGGGAAGTAAATCTTTCCTCATAATGTCATTCTCAAGTTCAGGAATCATCCGTGTTTAGCCATTCTGTGTGCCCCCTTGAATAACCGAATATCCTTTTTGAAATAGGGAGCCCAAAACTACATGCAGTACTCCAGGTCTGATTGCAACAGGACCAAATATAGTTTTAAAATGTGCTCTCTGTATTTATGTTATACCCTGGTATGGAAGGTGGCATCGTCAGAACAGACACGATGGAGACCAACAAACTGGAAGAATGGAATAGTCCTTGCAGGAAGCGGAATGTGAGGAAGTGTAATCGGGGTAGCTGTGGGAGTCACTGGGCTTATAGTATATATTGGTCAACAGCCTATCCCCAGAAATGGAGATAGAGAAGTCACGGAAGAGTCGGAGATGGACCATGTGAAGGTGAGGGAGGGGTGGAAAATGTATATGGTCATAAATAGAAGATAGTCACTAATAAATCCAATAAGGAATTCAGGAGGAACTTTTTTTACCCAGAGTGGTGAGAATGTAGAACTCGCTACCACATGGACTGGTTGAGACAGCAACTTGTATTTATATAGCGCTTTTAACATAGTAAAGCGTCCCAAGGTGCTTCACAGGAGTGTTAAAAGACACAAAATTTGAGACGAATGGCATAGGTGCCTTTTTAAGAGGAAGCTCGATAAGTACATGATGGAGGAAGGAATATAAGTATATGATAAGGTGGGAGGAGGCTTATGTGGATTATAAACATCAGCATCGACCTGTTGAGCCAAATGGCCTGTTTTAGTGCTGTAAATTCTATGTAACCCCTTGGTATACATCCCAACACTCTGCTTTTTTTTTTAGTGGCCTGGGAACATTATGCTGATGGGTTTTAGTGATCTGACTCTAAAACCCTAGGCGATCTCCTGCTCCAAAACTTCAAGTACATTCTCATTTAGCATATAATTCATATCGACCTTTCCTCTGCCAAATCTTGCATTACATTTCCCTGCATTAAATTGCAAGTGATTTCTCCAGTTTGACAGCATATGCAAATTTGAATCCATTTCCCTTTTCTAAATCATTTACAAAAATTATAAATCCTGAACCTCGTGGCACTCCATTGGTAACTGAATGGCAACAAGATACCTGCCTAGATACCTTCCTACATTACAACAGTGACTGCACTCCAAAAGTACTTCATTAGCTGTAAAACATTTTGAGCCTTCAGGTGGTCGTGAAAGGCACTATATAAATCCAAGGCTTTCTTTTATGCACTATTGCTCGTTGTTTACCAATCAACTATTTGCCAATCCATTATACCACATTCTCATTTCTGCCATGGGCTTGGACCTTATGCAGTAGTCTTTTATGTTGGACAAAGTCAAATGCTGAATGTCTTCCTGAAATCCAGTTGATAACATTCACTGCCCATCCCCCATATGCTAGGTCTGTCACCTGAATTGGGCGTAGTAGATTCTAGGTTTGGATATGGTTCAGGCTCAACAATGATGTCTTTTATGGCTAAATATTCTCCCCAAATTCATTCTTTGGAGTAATAATTGAAGAATGGCCAGTTGGGCAAATGCCGGGGGGTGGGGAGGTGCATTTTCTGTGGAACTGTACCAATGCTTTCAGAAGAAGTGGAGGAGAGAATATTGACTATTTGCTGATGGAGTTGGTGGCATCGTAACTGAGCATAATCTGTCCTTGCCTGACTCATGCAGGTAGTTTCTAGCAGCGCTCATTGGTCAATGATCCAGAGCAGGTACCGTGGTCCTGTTTCTTTATCTCTTGTCCACTATCCTTCCGAGCACAGAAATTTAGAAAAAAATTGCTTTTAACAAAGAGGCTAAGGCCAATTGTAGATCTTTTTGTTCTAACTTGGATCGACAAAATTTATACAAAGTGGCAGTACAGCCTGGGAGTTTACAAGTCTGTACGGCTGAGTACTACATTACAATGCAGTTAGTCACTGAGCAATCAATGACCTCATTCTACACCAACATTTGTTTTTCTTTAAGAAGAATGAAAGTGTCAGTTATGGTGGAACAGTCCTTAATTTAGCTCCTCTTCCTTTTCTTCATGCAGATTAGGCAGACACATTTTTCAACTTTAAATTGTACAAGGTATACTGTATATGTGAATGTTTAAAAATGTATAGAGACATTGAAGTTGAGAACGTGGGAATTGTATAGGGACAGTATAAGCTAACAAAGAATTCATGGAGGAATAGCCATGACATCTCAGACTCGAGACTGCGAAATGTTACAACACTAACACATTGAAACAAAACCCACAGCTTGCAGAAAAACCTCAAGGTCTTATTAAATCATGTTATTAACCTGAAACATTGACAGAAGGTCTTTGTTTAAAATCGGACCATGCTTGGGTCGGCTTATGAGTGGACAAAGGGAAGGAGGGATCAAAAGAGATGGGCTGAGCTGGGATGTCACTCTAGCCCTATCTTGTTATCTTTTGCCGAAAATGTATAACCATCGTGCCTTGACAATGTAACGTCACTTATCCGTAGGGAGTGTGTACGCTCGATCGAGAAAGTATATCTTCTGTCTGATAAGTCTTGCCGGCCTGTAAAATAAAGACTGCTTTGTTCAAAGCACAAGAGGTATTCGACTCAGTAATTTTACTGAACCAGATTGAGAGAAAAGAATCTACATTTACATTTGGTGTCAGAAGTGGGATCTCAACGGACGACTGCCGAAAACTTGCGAATTAAGAGCCAGACTAGCCTTGGACGAGACGAGGGGAAAGTGGCCACTGGAGTGAGTATGATTTCAATACTGCTCCAGTTTCCCCCGGTTTCAAAAGTCTGAGGAAAGTTTAGCCACTCGCTGGTTCTCGGGTAGTGTCTGAATGAGATCCAGGACAATCTGGTGAATACCTTTCAAACTTAGAATAGGGATAGAGATAGGGAAATTGCGCGATGACGCAAACCAAGCGGCGACTTGGAAAGATAGGTTATAGTTAGAGCTAGATAGGGATAGATGATCAATCATGGATCCAAAAATTAATAGGAAAGAAAAGAGACTCTTGTGAACGTCTGTTTAAATGAGAAATGCTTCTGTGATTTTTACTGTTTTAAAAAAAAAACGGGGAGTTGTGGTTTGTTTCATCTCAAACAGAATGAAAGTTTTTTTTAACCCTTCGTAGTGTTGTCCTGCATGTGGGAAGTTTAAGAGTGTGAACCTTATTGAATTACGTATATTCGGATGATGCACAAAGGATAGGTTTGTTGAGTAAAAAAAAAAAGAAAAAATTACATGGTCCCGGTGGTTAAAAAAAAGGATTTAACATGCTCGCTCACTTGTCGAAAGAAAACATTCAGAGAAGGCACAGCAAAACAACTGAGATGGATTCAAAAGGATTCAAAAAAAAAATTATAATAACACGACCTTGAGGCTGGAAAAATTGAGATAACGAAAAGCAGTCCACAGCCTACGTGCCAGACTTCTCTCTAGTTATGGAAAAGGAAAAAAAAAGTAACGTACTAAATAGGTGCTTAAAAAAAAATGTTCTGAGATTTTAAATTGAGAAAAATTCCACTGCAGTCTAAAAGAAAAAAAATCACTCCTGTCCAGTTGGCAGAAAAACTCCATTAAATTAGGGCTTTCATTGACTGATTGGATTTAAACTGCGCAGTGACGCGAAAGGATAGGGAAATTTGGAGACTAAAAGAAATTAAATAAGGCTCATAAGAAATCAAATTTAGAAAATTAGGCTCACAGGGAATTAAGTAAGGCTTATGGAGAATTAAATAGAGGATAGGTGTTCACATCAGGTGTGACATCGACCTTGTATATCACTTGGCCCGTCTAGGCACTGATTGAATTTAAATCATGCAGCAACTCGAAAGGTAGGGCTGACGCAGACGCGCAGCGGCGCGAACGCGTAGCGACGCGAGACGTGCGGCGGTGCGAGCGTGTGGCCGAGTAAAGGTAAGGCTGAAGCAGCGGCGCGAACGCGTGGTGACGCGAGACGTGCGGCGGTACGAGCGCGCGCCCGAATGAACGTGGGCCGACGCGAACGCGCAGCGACGCGAACCGCGAAGTAATATCAAGTCAGTGCTGATTTTTGTAAGTCCGTTTATTGTAAGTTTGTTAAGTCTGTTACTTTGAATCGCGCGGCGATGCGAGCCACGGGGCGACGCGGCCTTGTGTTAGTTTAGTAAGTTTGTTAAGTCTGTTCTAGTTTGACTCGCGCGGCGACACGAGCTGCGGGGCGACATGTTAGTTTAGTAAGTTTGTTAAGTCTGTTTACTTCAAGTGTTTTGAATCGCGCGGCGACGCGAGCCGTGGGGCGACATGACTTTGTGTTAGTTTTAGTAAAGTCTGTTTGTTTTAAGTTTGTTTAAATCGCACGACTACGTGAACGCGTAACGACACGGTAATGGGTAATCAGTTGGATAAAACAACGGATGCGGATAGTCCGCTACAAAAGTTATGTGAAGAATTCCCTGAGAACTGAAGACTTTAGAAAATTATCAGGAGCCCTGAACAAATTATTAGGAGATGACCAGTGGCCTCTAGGTGGCACTAGAAGCATAGAGGTAGTAAAAAAAAAAAGCACAGAGATTGTAAAAAAAAAAATTAAAAGATGCATCACTTCTGTCAAGTTGGCAAACAAATGCTATTAAATTAGGACTTTCATTGACAGAGGGAACACATGTTAAAACTGTAGACGTCTTAAAAAATGTGCGCACAAGAAACTTACTAAGAGATCCTCTGGGACCTCTGAGAAAGGTATTGACCGACGACGTAGTCAAATGGCTGGCTTTGTGTTAACCGAGGCTGATGATGAAATTGATGAGTGGTCACTGACTCAGCGCCCAACGGCGCCTCCCGCACCCCCTGGCCCCTTGCTCCAGTCCTCTTCCCAACACCCTCCACCTTACACTCCGGCGAGAGGAGTTAAAAATAACCCCATACCACCAAAGCAACAAACCCAAACTGACTCCTCATCCTCTGATAGCGATTCGGATCCCCAGTTCACAAGCAATATAGCCGAAAGGACCAGATCTCACACTCGAAAGGGCAGAACTATATCTCGATATCACAGACAGTCCCGTAAATCTTCTAGTCAATCTACCAGTCCAAGTTGTGAAAGACATATCAAACACCCCCGCCGATCGAGACGCAGAACTGTCAAGCAGTCAGACAGCTCCGAAACATCCTCCGACCTAGGAATGATTTCCAAGATCCCAAAATCCTGACACCAATTCCCTGTCAGACCAATGCCAAACCCTGATGCACAACAAGCTGCAGATCACCCCACTATAGATGTCTATGTGATCTTCGAACAACTATTTGATTGCTCACGCTATCCGGACAAATGGAAAGGGCAGTTAGATATTATTGGCAGGAAAAGAAAGGGGAGGGGGGAGGTGCGCCTCCAACCCGGGTCAAGACTGAATACGTGACTAGAAAGGAAGAGCCATCTCGGGAGGAAGGATCAATAGAACCGCAGTGTTGCATACAGGATTGGATGGATAAGCAAGGATACGGTTATACTAAACAACCAAACGGCCCGAGCCCTGCTAATAAACCTCCCTATTGTCCCCGGCATGGTATGGGAAGAGGCTGGGACTGGGTAAGAGGAATTAACTGTTTTAATTGTGGGCAGGAAGGACATTGGAATAAAAATTGCCCCTACTGTCAGCATGGAAAAGGAAGAGGAGGGGGGCAAGGGGGAGAGGAGGATCTTACACTAACTTCTCCCAGAACAACCCCTTTGGTCAATTGTCCCCCGATTGACTACGCAGCTTGATTGTGCAGGGATCCTCCCCGGACGACGAACCAATTCTGAATGAGTGGCAACCCTTTTTGATAGATACGAGAGCCTTCATGTCTTCTGTACAATCAAAGCTTAAACTCCCTGCCTCTACTGAAACACAGAAACTTTCAGGATTCCTGGGACAAATCTCGACATTCCCAGTGTCAGAACCGTTAAAATGGGTTACCAGGAAGAATCGGTGGAACATCGAGTTGTTATCACAACCAATCTGGACTGTAACTTGATGGCTAGAGACCTCCTCTGCAAATTCCAGTTGCATTTGGAGTGTGGAGATGATGGGATTATTGTAAAACAGGGAACCCTTAAGCGGCAGTATTATACCACTAGAACCCCTCAGTGGTGGTCTCTGGACCTGCCGCAGGCATCCTATCACGTGACCCTAGCATACGATCCCAGTGGAAAGAATCAGGACCTGCAGAACTTTTATCAGGATCACGAAGGGGAAGTGAAGGAAATTCTATTAAGGGCTAGAGTGACTGGACCGGAAGGGAAGGCAGATTTTGTGGAAATGGACAGTCCCCAACGGTGGCACCACATATTACTCGTGAAGTATTACCTCACCACCACGCTAAAGATTTGGGAGTTATGGTGCGCCAGGCTATTCCACGGGGACCCCGAGAAGGTCTTAACGACTCTGCAGCATCATACTGGCTCTGACATACCTGACTATGTGGATCCTCAGAGGACCCCTCCCAAGTGGGTTATCACAGGCAATGCCAAGTATCCACCGAGCTTTGGAGGCTAGCCGAGTCGAACCAATTTGCCAGTTTCCAGTCCCGAGCACGGCTAAACAAATGGATCCCTAATGTTGCCCTGATGACTAAGCACCTCACCCCGTATACAAATAAGTAAGTCAGCTTTGAAATAGAAACCGTAGACGTCCAAGCCTTTAAGGAACTAAAGGCAGCCCTGCTGCAAGCTCCGGCTTTGGGCCGGCCCCTCTATGACCGGCCCTTTCAACTGTATTGTACAATTCTGAAAGACTGTGCTACCGTTGTCTTAACACATCTCACTCCGTAGCTGCCCTCCTGGGCCAACTGCAGACTCAACACCTTACCATGGCCAGGCAAAGCAGATATCTACTTACTAAACAATCCTAAGCTGACCTTTCGGCACTGCACTGCAATTAATCCGGCCTGTTTTCTTACTGAACCACCCCAAGATGAGGAAGAACCAAGTCATGATTGTTTATCTTTAATTTAAGAGGCCACATCAGTCAGGGAAGATTTTGTTGATGTACCAATTGAAGATCCAGACTGTATTATGTATGTTGACGGAATTAATCCAGAAGGTACACGAATCTCAGGATACGCCATAGTAAACCAGGAGAATCAGGTCTTGGAATCTGCCGCTTTTGAAACTGCCTATTCTGCTCAACAAGCTGAGCTATTCGCCCTCACCCGAGCCTGTATCTTGGCCAAAGATCTCAAAGTCAATATCTATACCGACTCTAGGTATGCCTTTGGGGTGGCCCATGATTTCGGACAATTATGGAAAAATAGGGGATTCCTAACCCCACAGGGGAATGAGATATCTCATAAACAGCTAGTATCTGATTTGTTGCAAGCCCTCATGTTCCCCAAACGCATTGCCATTGTCAAATGTACTGCCCACACGACCGGAAATTCTCTGGTTGATATAGGGAATCGTTGTGCTGACCAAGAGGCCAAACAGGCCTCTCGTGACCAACAGATGGTAGTGCCCAAAATGATGAGTCAGACTAAAAATCCTGCGAAGGATAAGTTAGCCTCGGAAAAACCAATGCCAACCATCCAAGATGTTATAAAAGCACAGGAGGACGCTCCTGAAAAAGATAAACTGTTGTGGAAATATTATGCATGTACTTATGACAATGTTTCTAAACTCTGGACCACTCCCGCGGAACAGACTTGCATGTCTGACAAGTTGGCTCTATGGGTTATTGAATGTATGCATTTTGCTACTCATTGTGGAGCAAGGACCACGAGTGACACACTTTTGGCTACTTGGTGGCACCCTAGACTCCAGGCGCTCACCCAGAACATCAGTAGTCGTTGCCTGGTTTGCCAGCAACATAATCCAGGGAAGGGAGTCCCCTGTGATTGGGGTAAAACGCCCCTACCCGAAGGTCCCGTGGAGACATTTCAGTTGGACTACATTGAGTTGCAAAAAGTTCAGTGTTACAAATATGTGTTAGTAATAGTAGATGTGTTTAGCAGATGGATTGAAGCCTACCCTACCCTGGACAATAAGGCTCAAACTGTTGTTAAGGTGTTAATGAGGGAAATTGTTCCTAGATATGGTATCTCAGCTCGACTGATGACCACCTATGTTCTTTCTCTGACTCGGGCTCTGCGACTAGTTTACAACCAGGTTCAAGATGCTCACCTCGACCTCCCAGTTTTACCCGAATTGTCCCTTGTGGCACCAGGGAAGTATAGATTCGGAAGGGATTAGAGCCACAATGGGAGGGGCCTTTTCAGGTGTTACTCACTACCCCCACTGCAGCCAAGGTTGAGGGGAAAAGTGCCTGGGTTCACCTGCACCACTGCAAGCTCACCACCCCCTAACGAACCTATTTTGCTGGTTATTCTAATTCCTGTTTCTGTTCCAGACTTCCTCTTCTCCATAGCTGAACAAGGCCATTGGCATCCTAATTGGAACGTGGACCAGTTTG
Organism: Pristiophorus japonicus; assembly: GCF_044704955.1. Classification (NCBI taxonomy): domain Eukaryota; kingdom Metazoa; phylum Chordata; class Chondrichthyes; family Pristiophoridae; genus Pristiophorus; species Pristiophorus japonicus. Next base: position 55,988,439 of record NC_091978.1, on the reverse strand, counting down.
AACTTTTACCCGTAGTGATAGACAGCCAGCTACACCGACGGTGACCTGAGAAGAGAGACGGGAAAACTGAACTCTTTTAATCAGCAAAATAATTGGACTATTTATCTGAATCCTGAGCCATAAGATGAAACTGTCTGTATGCCACAGTCTGTATAATAGTGTTGATATATGACAGTTTCGGCGCATGGGAGGGGAGATAGAGACGAGAGCTACATGTCTTATGTTTATGCGCAAAATGGGAACTTTTCTAGATGTTGGGTGTGTTCACATTCCCAATACATTTTGCTCCTAGAATAATCCTAAGTGTTATCATGGAATGATAAAAGGGGGGAATGTGAATGTTTAAAAATGTATAGAGACATTGAAGTTGAGAACGTGGGAATTGTATAGGGACAGTATAAGCTAACAAAGAATTCATGGAGGAATAGCCATGACATCTCAGACTCGAGACTGCGAAATGTTACAACACTAACACATATTGAAACAAAACCCACAGCTTGCAGAAAAATCTGAATCCTGAGCCATAAGATGAAACTGTCTGTATGCCACAGTCTGTATAATAGTGTTGATATATGACAGTTTCGGCGCATGGGAGGGGAGATAGAGACGAGAGCTACATGTCTTATGTTTATGCGCAAAATGGGAACTTTTCTAGATGTTGGGTGTGTTCACATTCCCAATACATTTTGCTCCTAGAATAATCCTAAGTGTTATCATGGAATGATAAAAGGGGGGAATGTGAATGTTTAAAAATGTATAGAGACATTGAAGTTGAGAACGTGGGAATTGTATAGGGACAGTATAAGCTAACAAAGAATTCATGGAGGAATAGCCATGACATCTCAGACTCGAGACTGCGAAATGTTACAACACTAACACATATTGAAACAAAACCCACAGCTTGCAGAAAAACCTCAAGGTCTTATTAAATCATGTTATTAACCTGAAACATTGACAGAAGATCTTTGTTTAAAATCAGACCATACTTAGGTCGGCTTATGAGTGGACAAAGGGAAGGAGGGATCAAAAGAGATGGGCTGAGCTGGGATGTCACTCTAGCCCTATCTTGTTATCTTTTGCCGAAAATGTATAACCATCGTGCCTTGACAATGTAACGTCACTTATCCGTAGGGAGTGTGTACGCTCGATCGATAAAGTATATCTTCTGTCTGACAAGTCTTGCCGGCCGGTAAAATAAAGACTGCTTTGTTCAAAGCACAAGAGGTATTCGACTCAGTAATTTTACTGAACCAGATTGAGAGAAAAGAATCTACATTTACATATACTGATGGCCTCAACCTGGATGTGAAAAACAACTTGTATTTTGCATTGAGGAAGTTGTGTCTGAACCTTTGGGTGGAGCTGGTGCAAATTACTAGTGCCTTTTTTCATTTTTATATATGTATATACGTATACACGTGTGCGCAATACACGTGTGTCGTGCGCAATACACGTGTGTCGTGCGCAATACACGTGTGTCGTGCGCAATACACGTGTGTCGTGCGCAATACACGTGTGTCGTGCGCAATACACGTGTGTCGTGCGCAATACACGTGTGTCGTGTGCAATACACAATACACGCGTGTGCGTACAATGCGCGCGCGCGCGTGTGGGGGGGGCGGGGGAGGTGGGTGGGGAGAGAGAGAAGAAACTCTAAAGGAGAGGGGATAAGAACATAACAACATATAAGAATTAGGAACAGGAGTAGGCCATCGAGCCCCTCGAGCCTGCTCCGCCATTCAATAAGATCATGGCTGATCTGGTCGTGGACTCAGCTCCACTTACCCGCCCTCTCCCCGTAACCCTTAATTCCCTTATTGGTTAAAAATCTACCTATCTTTGACTTGAAAACATTCAATGAGCTAGCCTCAACTGCTTCCTTGGGCAGAGAATTCCACAGATTCACAACCCTCTGGGAGAAGAAATTCTTTCTCAACTCGGTTTTAAATTGGCTCCTCCGTATTTTGAGGCTGTGCCCCCTAGTTCTAGTCTCCCCTACCAATGGAAACAACCTCTCTGCCTCTATCTTGTCTATCCCTTTCATGATTTTAAATGTTTCTATAAGATCACCCCTCATCCTTCTGAACTCCAAGGAGTAAAGACCCAGTCGACTCAATGTATCATCATAAGGTAACCCCCTCATTTCTGGAATCAGCCTAATGAATCGTCTCTGTACCCCTTCCAAAGCTGGTATATCCTTCCTTAAGTAAGGTGACCAAAATGTTGATTTCTGGATTCTTTTACCTCAATCTGGTTCAGCAAAATTACTGAAACGAATACCGTTTGTGCTTTAAACAAAGCAAGCTTTTATTTAAAAAGCAAATCCCGATCGGGGACTTTATTAGACAGAAGGAATGCAAGTCTGTTCGAACGCACCCACTTCCTACGGACAAAGTGACGTTACATTGTAAAGGGACGATGGTTATACATTTTCGGCAAAAGATAAGATAGGGCTAGATTGACATCCCAGCTTTTTTTTTTACTCAACAAACCTATCCTTTGTGCATCATCCGAATATACGTAATTCAATAAGGTTCACACTCTTAAACTTCCCACATGCAGGACAACACTACGAAGGGTTAAAAAAAACTTTCATTCTGTTTGAGATGAAACAAACCACAACTCCCCGGTTTTTTTTTTAAACAGTAAAAATCACAGAAGCATTTCTCATTTAAACAGACGTTCACAAGAGTCTCTTTTCTTTCCTATTAATTTTTGGATCCATGATTGATCATCTATCCCTATCTAGCTCTAACTATAACCTATCTTTCCAAGTCGCCGCTTGGTTTGCGTCATCGCGCAATTTCCCTATCTCTATCCCTATTCTAAGTTTGAAAGGTATTCACCAGATTGTCCTGGATCTCATTCAGACACTACCCGAGAACCAGCGAGTGGCTAAACTTTCCTCAGACTTTTGAAACCGGGGGAAACTGGAGCAGTATTGAAATCATACTCACTCCAGTGGCCACTTTCCCCTCGTCTCGTCCAAGGCTAGTCTGGCTCTTAATTCGCAAGTTTTCGGCAGTCGTCCGTTGAGATCCCACTTCTGACACCAAATGTAAATGTAGATTCTTTTCTCTCAATCTGGTTCAGTAAAATTACTGAGTCGAATACCTCTTGTGCTTTGAACAAAGCAGTCTTTATTTTACAGGCCGGCAAGACTTATCAGACAGAAGATATACTTTCTCGATCGAGCGTACACACTCCCTACGGATAAGTGACGTTACATTGTCAAGGCACGATGGTTATACATTTTCGGCAAAAGATAACAAGATAGGGCTAGAGTGACATCCCAGCTCAGCCCATCTCTTTTGATCCCTCCTTCCCTTTGTCCACTCATAAGCCGACCCAAGCATGGTCCGATTTTAAACAAAGACCTTCTGTCAATGTTTCAGGTTAATAACATGATTTAATAAGACCTTGAGGTTTTTCTGCAAGCTGTGGGTTTTGTTTCAATATGTGTTAGTGTTGTAACATTTCGCAGTCTCGAGTCTGAGATGTCATGGCTATTCCTCCATGAATTCTTTGTTAGCTTATACTGTCCCGATACAATTCCCACATTCTCAACTTCAATGTCTCTATACATTTTTAAACATTCACATTCCCCCCTTTTATCATTCCATGATAACACTTAGGATCGTTCTCGGTGTATCGCATTCATCAGTTCACACTCTATTTCCTGAATCATATTGTTATTGTCGAGTAGTTCTTTCGTTCGTTGGATCATAACTCGGGAGCCCTTGACCACAAGAGGGTTTTCTAACCTTGTCATCATTACTTTACAACAAAGGTAAAGGCAACCAACAATTAGATAGGATCTCCAAGATCCATCTGATAGCCAATCAAACCAGCTAGATCCTTCTGCTGGTGTGGATAACTTCTTCACCTCCCTTCTTATGTGATCAGCGAGATTGGTTATGTTTTCTGAACTATCAGGAATGTAAGTGCAACATTCAGATCCTATCAGGGCACACGTTCCCCCTTTCTCAGCTAACAGGTCATTGAGGGCCATTCGGTTTTGTATTGCTACGGTCCTTATTGCTACCATTTCAGCTGTGATGCCCTCCAGAGCTTCAGCAGTATTGTATTGGCCTCCCTCCTCTCGTGATAGTTTGGCTCTGAATCCATCTGACAGTCTCAGTTAGGGTTAGTGGAACGGGGCGCTAAGGAATTCCCCCTTTGGAATGTATTGGGAATGTGAACACACCCAACATCTAGAAAAGTTCCCATTTTGCGCATAAACATAAGACATGTACAAAAAGGTGTTTACATGGAGCTCTCGTCTCTGTCTCCCCTCCCATGCGCCGAAACTGTCATTTATCAACACTATTATACAGACTGTGGCATACAGACAGTTTCATTTTATGGCTCAGGATTCAGATAAATAGTCCAATTATTTTGCTGATTAAAAGAGTTCAGTTTTCCCGTCTCTCTTCTCAGGTCACCGTCTGTGTAGTTGGCTGTCTATCACTACGGGTAAAAGTTCAAACTGGTCCACGTTCCAATTAGGATGCCAACGGCCTTGTTCAGCTATGGAGAAGAGGAAGTCTGGAACAGAAACAGGAGTTAGAATAACCAGTAAAATAGGTTCGTTAGAGGGTGGTGAGCTTGCAGTGGTGCAGGTGAACCCAGGCACTTTTCCCCTCAACCTTGGCTGCAGTGGGGGTAGTGAGTATCACCTGAAAAGGCCCCTCACATTGTGGCTCTAATCCCTTCCGAATCCATACTTCCCTGGTGCCACGAGGGACAATTCGGGTAAAACTGGGAGGTCGAGGTGAGCATCTTGAACCTGGTTGTGAGCTAGTCGCAGAGCCTGAGTCAGAGAAAGAACATAGGTGGTCATCAGTCGAGCTGAGATACCATATCTAGGAACAATTTCCCTCATTAACACCTTAACAACAGTTTGAGCCTTATTGTCCAGGGTAGGGTAGGCTTCAATCCATCTGCTATTACTAACACATATTTGTAACACTGAACTTTTTGCAACTCAATGTAGTCCAACTGAAATGTCTCCACGGGACCTTCGGGTAGGGGCGTTTTACCCCAATCACAGGGGACTCCCTTCCCTGAATTATGTTGCTGGCAAACCAGGCAACGACTACTGATTTTCTGGGTGAGCGCCTGGAGTCTAGGGTGCCACTAAGTAGCCAAAAGTGTGTCACTCGTGGTCCTTGCTCCACAATGAGTAGCAAAATGCATACATTCAATAACCCATAGAGCCAACTCGTCAGACATGCAAGTCTGTTCCGCAGGAGTGGTCCAGAGTTTAGAAACATTGTCATAAGTACATGCATAATATTTCCACAACAGTTTATCTTTTTCAGGAGCGTCCTCCTGTGCTTTTATAACATCTTGGATGGTTGGCATTGGTTTTTCCGAGGCTAACTTATCCTTCGCAGGATTTTTAGTCTGACTCATCATTTTGGGCACTACCATCTGTTGGTCACAAGAGGTCTGTTTGGCCTCTTTGTCAGCACAGTGGTTCCCTATATCAACCGGGGATTTTCCGGTGGTGTGGGCGGTACATTTAACAACGGCAATGTGCTTGGGGAGCATGAGGGCTTGCAACAAATCAGATACTAGTTGCTTATGGGATATCTCATTCCCCTGTGAGGTTAGGAATCCCCTATTTTTCCATAATTGTCCGAAATCATGGGCCACCCCAAAGGCATACCTCGAGTCGGTATAGATATTGACTTTGAGATCTTTGGCCAAGATACAGGCTCGGGTGAGGGCGAATAGTTCAGCTTGTTGGGCAGAATAGGCGGTTTCAAAAGCGGCAGATTCCAAGACCTGATTCTTCTGGTTTACTATGGCGTATCCTGAGATTCGTGTACCTTCTGGATTAATTCCGTCAACATACATAATACAGTCTGGATCTTCAATTGGTACATCAACAAAATCTTCCCTGACTGATGTGGCCTCTTAAATTAAAGATAAACAATCATGACTGGGTTCTTCCTCATCTTGGGGTGGCTCAGTAACAAAACAGGCCGGATTAATTGCAGTACAGTGCTGAAAGGTCAGTTTAGGATTGCCTATGATTTCAGTGGGTTCTGTCGGATAGAGGGCCAGTCCACATTGCCCTGCACTGGGATCTCAATCGGATCAATGGGAGTATAACCCACTTGGGAGTGGTCCTCTGCCCATACATGAGGATCCACATAGTCAGGTATTTGCACATCCCGGCTGGTAGGGTCAGCCTCGTCGATAGCCTGGCGCACCATAACTTCCAAATCTTTAGCGTGGTGGGGCTCTTTTTTCAACCACGCTGCCCCTCGCTGCAGCAGGAACGCCATCTTGCCTCTGTCCTCGAGGTCGACTGCCTTGATCCTTCTCTCCCGCGATTCTGCCACAACCGCTGGAAGGGTACCTATGAAATTGATCATCTTCCCCAGGAGTCCTGCCACTGGAGCTGGGAAGGTATTTTTAGATCGTTCCATTCGGATCATTGCCACGCAGTCGTGATGGATGGTCTGTGCCTCAGGTGCTGCACTGGTCTGTTCTCTGGTGCCTGGCCCAAGCAAAGGTGAGGTTTTGCTCTGCCTCTGAGCATGGGGGACATCGATTGCTGGAGTGAAGAGGTCTTCCCATTTCCACTGGGATCGTATGCTAGGGTCACGTGATAGGATGCCTGCGGCAGGTCCAGAGACCATCACTGACGGGTTCTAGTGGTATACTGCCACTTAAGGATTCCCTGTTTTACAATAATTCCATCATCTCCACACTCCAAATGCAACTGGAATTTGCAGAGGAGGTCTCTAGCCATCAAGTTACAGTCCAGATTGGTTGTGATAACAAATCGATGTTCCACCGATTCTTCCTGGTAACCCATTTTAACCGGTTCTGACACCGGGAATGTAGAGACTTGTCCCAGGAATCCTGAAAGTTCCTGTGTTTCAGTGGAGGCAGGGAGTTTAAGCTTTGATTGTACAGAAGACATGAAGGCTCCCGTATCTATCAAAAAGGGTTGCCACTCATTCAGAATTGGTTCGTCGTCCGGGGAGGATCCCTACACAATCAAGCTGCGTAGTCAATCGGGGGACAATTGACCAAAGGGGTTGTTCTGGGAGAAGTTAGTGTAAGATCCTCCTCTTCCTCCTCTTCCTTTTCCATGCTGACGGTAGGGGCAATTTTTATTCCAATGTCCTTCCTGCCCACAATTAAAACAGTCAATTCCTCTTACCCAGTCCCGGCCTCTTCCCATACCATGCCGGGGACAATAGGGAGGTTTATTAGCAGGGCTCGGGCCGTTTGGTTGTTTAGTATAACCGTATCCTTGCTTATCCATCCAATCCTGTATGCAACACTGCGGTTCTATTGATCCTTCCTCCCGAGATGGCTCTTCCTTTCTAGTCACGTATTCAGTCTTGACCCGGGTTGGAGGCGCACCTCCCCCCTCCCCTTTCTTTTCCTGCCAATAATATCTAACTGCCCTTTCCATCTGGGCTTTACTGTTATCTGCCCAATTCATATTATTTGTCCGGATAGCATGAGCAATCGAATAGGGCAGGCACTGAAGTAGGATAGCGCAGAATTGAGGAGAATCCTCTCCTGCCCTGAAGGCATTATCTCCTGATTGACTCCCGTATATTTCAGTCGTCAGTTTCTTCACGTTTGGGTTTAGTTTCTAATACTGTGGCCATACTGATGGGCTTCTGAAGGGTCGTGGTGAGAGAATTGAAGATAGCGTTTAGGCGATCCTGGATATCGTTAGGGTGAGCAACCAACAATGCATCATGAGTAGCACGTCCTAGGTGAGTTAGAAATCGGGTGTGTTCAGTTGGGCTCAAGGTTTGCTTTACCAAGGCCCACAGGTCCCTTGATTCTGCATTATGAACTGAAATAGTTGTTCGAAGATCACATAGACATCTATAGTGGGGTGGTCTGCAGCTTGTTGTGCATCAGGGTTTGGCATTGGTCTGACAGGGAATTGGTGTCGGGACTTTGGGATCTTGGAAATCATTTCTAGGTCTGAGGATGTTTCGGAGCTGTCTGACTGCTTGACAGTTCTGCGTCTCGATCGGCGGGGGTGTTTGCTATGTCTTTCACAACTTGGACTGGTAGATTGACTAGAAGATTTACGGGACTGTCTGTGATATCGAGATATAGTTCTGCCCTTTCGAGTGTGAGATCTGGTCCTTTCGGCTATATTGCTTGTGAACTGGGGATCCGAATCGCTATCAGAGGATGAGGAGTCAGTTTGGGTTTGTTGCTTTGGTGGTATGGGGTTATTTTTAACTCCTCTCGCCGGAGTGTAAGGTGGAGGGTGTTGGGAAGAGGACTGGAGCAAGGGGCCAAGGGGTGCGGGAGGCGCCGTTGGGCGCTGAGTCAGTGACCACTCATCAATTTCATCATCAGCCTCGGTTAACACAAAGCCAGCCATTTGACTACGTAGTCGGTCAATACCTTTCTCAGAGGTCCCAGAGGATCTCTTAGTAAGTTTCTCGTGCGCACATTCTTTTTTTAAGACGTCGACAGTTTTAACATGTGTTCCCTCTGTCAATGAGAGTCCCAATTTAATAGCATTTATTTGCCAACTTGACAGCAGTGATGCATCTTTTAATTTTTGACAATCCCTGTGCTTTTTTTGCTACCTCTACGCTTCTAGTGCCACCTAGAGGCCACTGGTCATCTCCTAATAATTTGTTCAGGGCTCCTGATAATTTTCTAAAGTCTTCAGCTCTTTCAGGGAATTCCTCACATAACTTTTGTAGCGGACTATCCGCATCTGTTTTTTTAACCAACTGATTACCCATTTTCACGCTGCCCCTCGTATTACCGTGTCGTTACGTGTTCGCGTCGCCGTGCGATTTGAGCAAACTTAAAATAAACAGACTTTACTAAAACTAACACTGACTTCCGCGTCGCCGCGTGATTTGAAACACTTAAAATAAACACGGACTCCCGCGTCGCCGCGCGATTTAACAAACTTAAAATAAACACACACTTCCGCGTCGCCCCGCGGTTCACGTCGCCGCGCGATTTAACAGCCTTAAAATAAACACAGACTTACTGAAACCAGCACTGACTTTGGCATCACCCCGCGGTTCGCGTTGCTGCGCGTTCGCGTCGGCCCACGTTCACTGCCGCGCACTCGCGCCGCCGCACGTCCCACGCCGCTACGCGTTTCACGCTGCTGCGTGTCTGCGTCGGCCCACATTCACTCGGCCGCGCGTTCGCGCCGCCGCGCGCTTATCAAGCCCTACCTTTCGAGTTGCTGCGTGATTGAAATTCAATCAGTGCCTAGACGGGCCAAGTGATATACGAGGTCGACGTCGACGTCACACCTGACTTGAACACCTATCCTCTATTTAATTCCCTGTGAGCCTAATTTTCTAAATTTGATTTCTTATGAGCCTTATTTAATTTCTTTTAGTCTCCAAATTTCCCTATCCTTTCGCGTCACTGCGCAGTTTAAATCCAATCAGTCAATGAAAGCCCTAATTTAATGGAGTTTTTCTGCCAACTGGACAGGAGTGATTTTTTTTCTTTTAGACTGCAGTGGAATTTTTCTCATAATTTAAAATCTCAGAACATTTTTTTTTTCTTTCAGCACCTATTTAGTATGTTACTTTTTTTTGGTCTTTTCCATAACTAGAGAGAAGTCTGGCACGTAGGCTGTGGACTGCTTTTCGTTATCTCAATTGTTCCAGCCTCAAGGTCGTGTTATTAGAATTTTTTTTTTGAATCCATCTCAGTTGTTTTGCTGTGCCTTCTCTGAATGTTTTCTTTCGACAAGTAAATGAGCATGTTAAATCCTTTTTTTTAAACCACCGGGACCATGTATTTTTTTCTTTTTTTTTAAACTCAACAAACCTATCCTTTGTGCATTTCCTGGCTCCGTAACTTATCATCCGAATATACGTAATTCTATAAGGTTCACACTCTTAAACTTCCCACATGCAGGACAACACTACGAAGGGTTAAAAAAACTTTCATGCTGTTTGAAAAAGTCGGTGGAGCTAAAACAAACCACAACTCCCCGGCTTTTGTTTTTACAGTAAAAATCACAGAAGCATTTCTCATTTAAACAGACGTTCACAAGAGTCTCTTTTCTTTCCTATTAATTTTTGGATCCATGATTGATCATCTATCCCTATCTAGCTCTAACTATAACCTATCTTTCCAAGTCGCCGCTTGGTTTGCGTCACCGTGCAATTTCCCTATCTCTATCCCTATTCTAAGTTTGAAAGGTATTCACCAGATTGTCCTGGATCTCGTTCAGACACTACCTGAGAACCAGCGAGTGGCTAAACTTTCCTCAGACTTTTGAAACCGGGGGAAACTGGAGCAGTATTGAAATCATACTCACTCCAGTGGCCACTTTCCCCTCATCTCGTCCAAGGCTAGTCTGGCTCTTAATTCGCAAGTTTTCGGCAGTCGTCCGTTGAGATCCCACTTCTGACACCAAATGTTGATTTCTGGATTCTTTTACCTCAATCTGGTTCAGCAAAATTACTGAAACGAATACCGTTTGTGCTTTAAACAAAGCAAGCTTTTATTTAAAAAGCAAATCCCGATCGGGGACCTTATCAGACAGAAGGAATGCAAGTCTGTTCGAACGCACCCACTTCCTACGGACAAAGTGACGTTACATTGTAAAGGGACGATGGTTATACATTTTCGGCAAAAGATAACAAGATAGGGCTAGAGTGACATCCTAGTTCAGCCTATCTCTTTTGATCCCTCTTTCGCTTTGTCCACTCATAAGCTGACCTAAGTATGGTCTGATTTTAAACAAAGACCTTCTGTCAATGTTTCAGGTTAATAACATGATTTAATAAGACCTTGAGGTTTTTCTGCAAGCTGTGGGTTTTGTTTCAATATGTGTTAGTGTTGTAACATTTCGCAGTCTCGAGTCTGAGATGTCATGGCTATTCCTCCATGAATTGTTTGTTAGTTTATACTGTCCCTATACAATTCCCACGTTCTCAACTTCAATGTCTCTATACATTTTTAAACATTCACAAAAACTGCACTCAGTACTCCAGGTGCGGCCTTACCAATACCTTATACAGTTGCAGCAAGACCTCCCTGCTTTTGTACTCCATCCCTCTCGCAATGAAGGCCAACATTCCATTTGCCTTCCTGATTACCTGCTGCACCTGCAAACTAATTTTTTGGGATTCATGCACAAGGACCCCCAGGTCCCTCTGCACCACAGCATGTTGTAATTTCTCCCCATTCAAATAATATTCCCTTTTACTGTTTTTTTTTTTCCCAAGGTGGATGACCTCACACTTTCCGACATTGTATTCCATCTGCCAAACCTTAGCCCATTCGCTTAACCTATCCAAATCTCCTTGCAGCCTCTCTGAGTCCTCTACACAACCTGCTTTCCCACTAATTTTAGTGTCATCTGCAAATTTTGTTGCACTACACTCTGTCCCCTCTTCTAGGTCATCTCTGTATATTGTAAACAGTTGTGGTCCCAGCACTGATCCCTGTGGCACACCACTAACCACTGATTTCCAACCGGAAAAGGACCCATTTATCCCGACTCTCTGCTTTCTGTTCACCAGCCAATTCTCTATCCATGCTAATACATTTCCTCTGACTCCGCGTACCTTTATCTTCTGCAGTAACCTTTTGTGTGGCACCTTATTGAATGCCTTTTGGAAATCTAAATACACCACATCCATCGGTACACCTCTATCCACCATGCTCGTTATATCAAAGAATTCCAGTAAGTTAGTTAAACATGATTTCCCTTTCATGAATCCATGCTGCGTCTGCTTGATTGCACTATTCCTATCCAGATGTCCCGCTATTTCTTCCTTAATGATAACTTCAAGCATTTTCCCCACTACAGATGTTAAACTAACCGGCCTATAGTTTACTGCGTTTTGTCTGCCCCCTTTTTTAAACAGAGGCGTTACATTAGCTGCTTTCCAATCCGATGGTACCTCCCCAGAGTCCAGAGGATTTTGGTAGATTATAACAAATGCATCTGCTATAACTTCCGCCATCTCTTTTAATACCGAGATGCATTTCATCAGGACCAGGGGACTTGTCTACCTTCAGTCTCATTCGCCTGTCCAGCACTACCCCCCTAGTGATAGTGATTGTCTCAAGGTCCTCCCTTCCCACATTCCTGTGGTCTGCAAATTTTGGCATGGTTTTTGTGTCTTCCACTGTGAAGACTGTGCACACTCCTGCTTTCACCCTTGCCCTCCCTTCCAGAAAAACAACAGGATTCCCCTTGTCCTCAGCTTCCACCCCACCAGCTTCCACATTCAACGGATCATTTTCCTCCACCCCCAGCAATGATGCCACCACCAAACACAACTTTCCCCCTCCATCCCTTTCAGTATTCCAAAGGGGCCGTTACCTTTGTGAAACTCTGGTCCACTCTTCAATCACCCCCAACACACCCTCCCCTTCTCATGGCACTTTCCTGTGCAAGCGCAGGTGATGCAACCCCTGCTCTATTACCTCCTCCCTTCCCACTGTCCAGGTCCCTAAACACTCCTTGCAGGTACAACAGCGATTTACTTGTACTTATTTCAATTTAGTATTCACTGCTCATGATGTGGTCTCTCCTACATTGGAGGACCAAACGCAGATTGGGTGATTACTTTGCGGAGCACCTCTGTTCAGTCTGTAAGTGTGACCCTGAGCTTCTGGTCGCCTGCCACTTTAAATCTCTGCCCCACTCCCACTCCCAATCTGACCTCTGTCCATGCCCTCCACTGTTCAAATGAAGCTCGGGGAACAGCATCACATCTTTCGATTAGGTACTTTACAGCCTTCCGGACTCAACATTGAGTCAATTTCAGATCATAATCACTGCTCCCATTTTTTCGAACAGCAGCTGTTGGTAATTATTCTGCTGTTGCCATTTACACCTCCTCTAGATCCATGTTTTGTTTTTATTACTTGTCCCATTACCATCCCCAGTTGCCTTGCACCATCATCCCTTTTGTCATTTAATTTCCTGCCTTTCACTCTATCACTGACCTTCCTTTTTTCCTTTCCTCTCCCTTGCCCCCCCCCCCCCTTCCCTGCCTCTGTAGTTGCTTAAAACCTGTTACATCTCTAACTTGTTTCAGTTCTGATAGGTTATCAACCTGAAACGTTAATTTTGTTTCTCTTTCCTCAAATGCTGCCTGACTTGCTGAGAATTTCAGCATTTTTGGTTTTTATTTCAGACTTCCAGCATCTGCACTGTTTTGCTTTTGTGAAAGTAGAAAGTGTGGTTGGGCAGCTGTGTTAATTAAACAACATAATGGTAGTAGCAAAAAAGGATATGTCTAACAAAGAGATAGAAACAAGATCTGTATGGATTGAGATAAAAGATAGGAAGGGATCGGTCACCTATTCAGGGTATACCACAGCCTACCAAATAGTGCAAAGGAAGTGGAGGGAGAACTATGTATGCAAATATATGAAATGAGTAAAAAAAGCACAATCATAAACCTGGGGGACTTCAACTACCTGCAAATAAACTGGCAGAGTGGGTGAAAGGGAAAAGCTAATGAAGTTTTTACAATGTGTACAAGACTCCTTTCTGACTTAACATGTAAGAAACCGAACGAGGGAAGAAACACAGCTCGACCTCGTAATGGGAAATGAACCAGAGCAGATAGGAAAAGTAAGCGTATGAGAACATCTAGGGAATAGTGATCACAATAAGAAAATTTAAGAAAATGATTGTTAAAAGATATTGATAGTACAAAAACTACAGTGAAGTCAAGCCCACAAATGAATAACTGCTAAAATAGCAAAACATTTAAATTCCATGGACAAATCATTTTTCTATCTTTTCCAGTGATAGCTGTCTCTGTTAAATTAGTAACTGTTAAATGAATAAAATCTTAAAAGAATTGCAAAAGTCTGGATTTATTCATTTAACTGTTGTACTGCCAGTGTGTTAAGCCCCTTTTGTCAATCAATGTGTTTATAAGCTCATTGTATGTGTTTTTGTCTAGGTGTGAAAATCACCTCATAACCAATTCAGTGATATCTGAAATAAAAACATAAAATGCTGGAAACACTAATCAGGTCAGGCAGCATCTGTGGAGAGAGAAACCGAGTTAACGTTTCGGGTCGTTGAGCTTTTATCAGAACTGGAAGAATCTAGCGATTTAAGTTTTTTAAAAACTCACTGACATTTGAGTCTTTTTATGATCATCAGGTGCTCAATCATTATTGTTTGTATGAAAACCACTCGGGTGCTAATGCTCAAGCTTTGTGATGTTTATAATTTACCATGCTCGAGGTAATGAATCTGTTTTTAAAGGTCCTTTTTTTAAAAAGATTCTTAAGTCCCTTTCTAAAGATTTTTTGTTCTGCAATTCTGTGTGCAGTCCTGGTCTTCCTACTGCACTGCAATGTGTATTGTGTAATAAAGCAAATAACCCACCAGGATAACCAACCAGTCCCCATCCACCACCGCCCTCCTCCGCCTGGCTGAACTTGTTCTCACATTGAAAACTTCTCCTTTGACTCCACTCACTTCCTACAAATGAAAGGTGTTACTATGGGAACCCGCATGGATCCTAGCTATGTCTGCCTTTTCGAGGGATATGTGGAATATTCTTTGATCCAGTCCTACTCTGGTCCCCTCCCTCACCTCTTTTTGCGGTACATTGATGACTGTATTGGTGCCGTTTCCTGCTCTCACTCTGAACTAAAAAATTTCTTTGCTTTTCCTCACCTTCACATGGTCTATCTCCGACTCTTCCTTTCTCGACTTCTCTGTCTCCATTTCTGGGGCTAGTCTATTGACAAACATTCACTATAAGCCCACTGACTCCCACAGCTACCTGGACTACATTCCATTCTCCCAGTTTCTCCGTCTCCGTCACATCTGCTCTGACGACACCACCTGCCACACACTAGTGCCTTTGACATGTCTTCTATTTTCCTCAATCGAGGATTCCCCTCCACCGTGGTTAACATGGCCTTTGACTATGTCCATTCTATTTCCTGCACTTCTGCTCACCCCTTCCCTCCCTCCCAGGACCCTGACATGGTTCCCCTTGTCCTCACCTTCACCCCACCAGCTTCCACGTTCAACGGATCATTCTCCGCCATTTTTCGGCACCTCCAGTGTGATCCCACCACCAATCACATCTTCCCCTCCCTCCCCTCTCAGCATTCTGAAGGGATCGCTCCCTCCTGGTCCACTCCATAATCACCCCCAGCACCTCCCTCCCCTTCCCACGGCACCTTCCCATGCAAGCGTAGGAGGTGCAACACCTTCCCTTTTACCTCCTCCCTTCCCACTATCCAGAACCCTAAACATTCCTTTCAGGTGAAACAGCGATTTACTTGTACTACTTTCAATTTAGTACTGTATTCGCTGCTCACGATGTGATGATCTCTACATTGGGAAGACCAAACACAGATTGAGTGACGCTTTGCAGTACACCTTTGTTCATTTCGTAAGCATGACCCCGAGCTTCCGGTCACCTGTCACTTTAATTCTCCGCTCCACTCCCACTCTGACCTCTCTGTCCTCGGCCTCCGACACCATTTCAATGAAGCTCAACGCAAGCTTGAGGAACAGTACCTCATCTTTCATTTAAGCACTTTACAGCCTTCTGGACTCAGCGAGTACAACAATTTCAGACCATAACCTCTACCCATATTTTTTTTTACCCTTTCCTCCCTTTTTTTGTTATAATTTCCCCCCCCCGCCCCTTTTTTCCTCTTTCCCATGGCAGTTGATGATTCTGCCATTCACATCCCATCGAGACTCATCTTTTGTTTCCTAACTTGTGCCATTACCATCTCATTTTTGCCCATCATCCCTTTTGTCTCTTAAATCACTCCTGCCTTCCACCTTATCACAGACCTTCCCTTTTGTTTGTTCCTCCCCTCCCCCTTTGAGTGTCCCTGCACTTCATTAAGAATCTGTTACATCTCAAACTTTTCCAGTTCTGATAAAGGGTCACAGACCTGAAACGTTAACTCTGTTTCTCTCCACAGACACTGGCTGACCTGAGATTTCCAGCATTTTCTATTTTTATAACAAGTTCTTGTTGTTATTGAAAGCAACAGGGTTTGACAGTACTGTAATTGCAATCCAGTTTGCATTCTATAGAATCATAGAATAGTTACAGCATGGAAGAAGGCCATTTGGTCCATTGAGATCATGCTGGCTCTCTGCAAGAGCACCTAAGCTAGTCCCAATCCTCTGCCCTTTCCCCGTAGACCTACAATTTTTTTTCTTTTAGGTGCTTGTCCAACTCCCTTTTGAAAGCTGTGATTGAGTCTGCCTCTCCCACACTTTCAGGCAGTGCATTCCAGATCCTAACCACTTTCTGTATTTAAAAAAAAAAAGACGTTTTTTCTTGTATCGCCTTTGGTTCTTTTGCCAATTAACTTAAATCTGCGTCCTCTGGTTTTCGACCCTTCCGCCAATGGGGGAACAGTTTCTCTTTCTCTACTCTGCCTGGACCCCTCATGATTTTGAACACCTCGATCAAATCTCCCCTCAATCTTCGCTGCTCTAAAGAGAACTACCCCAGCTTCTCCAGTCTATCCACATAACTGAAGTCCCTCATCCCTGGAATCATTCTTGTAAATCTTTTCTGCACCCTCTCTAAGTCCTTCACATCCTTCCTAAAGTGCAGTGCCCAGAATTGGACACATTACTCCAGTTGAGGCCGAACCAGTGTTTTATACAGGTTCATCAAAATTTCCAAGCTTTTGTACTCTATACCTCTATTCATGAAGCCCAGGATCCCATAAGCTTTTTTAACTGCTTTCTCAACCTGCCCAGCCACTTTCAACGATTTTTGCACCTATACCCCGAGATCTATCTCTTCATGCACCCCCTTTCGGATTGTACCCTTTAGTTTATATTTCCTCTCATTCTTTCTATCACTTCGCACTTTTATGCGTTAAATTTAACCTGCCACATGTCCACCCATTCCACCAGCCTATCTATGTCCTCTTGGAAGTCCATCACTATCCTCCTCACTGTTCACTATACTTCCAAGTTTTAGGTCATTTTCAAATTTTGAAATTGTGTCCTGTTCACCCACAACTAAGTTATTAATATATATCAAGAAAAGCAGTGGTCCTAGTACTGACCCCTGGAGAGCACCACTGTATACCTCCCTGAAAAATAACCGTTCAGGACTCTGTTTCCTGTGACTTAGCCAATTTCATATTTTAATTCATAGGCTTGCCAGCAAAGTTGAAGCCCATTATATGGCATTTTGTCGAATGCCTTTTGGAAATCCATGTACACCACATCAACTGCATTGCCCTCATCAACCCTCTCTGTTACTTCATCAAAAAACCCAATCAAGTGCCTTGCTGGCTTTTCTTGATGTATCCACATTTCAAGTTAATTTTGCCCTGCGATTTCTTCCTTCACTTCCCTCAGTGCCCTTTGATGCATCCCATTTAGTCCTGGTGACTTACTTACTTTAAGTGCAGTCAGCCTTTCTAGTACCCCACCTAGAAAGGTGGGGTAGCGTTGCTGATTAAAGAGGAGATTAACGCAATAGTAAGGAAGGACATTAGCATAGTTGATGTGGAATCTATATGGGTAGAGCTGCGGAACACCAAAGGGCAGAAAACGCTAGTGGGAGTTGTGTACAGACCACCAAACAGTAATAGTGAGGTTGGGGATGGCATCAAACATGAAATTAGGGATGCGTGCAGTAAGGGTACAGCAGTTATCATGGCGACTTTAATCTACATATAGATTGGGCTAACCAAACTGGTAGCAATACGGTGGAGGAGGATTTCCTGGAGTGCATAAGGGATGGTTTTATAGATCAATATGTCGAGGAACCAGCTAGAGAGCTGGCCATCCTAGACTGGGTGTTGTGTAATGAGAAAGCATTAATTAGCAATCTTGTTGTGCAAGGCCCCTTGGGGGGAAGAGTGACACAGAGAATTTTTCATTAAGATGGAGAGTGACACAGTCACTTCAGAGACTAGGGTCCCGAACTTAAAGAAAGGTAACTTTGATGGTATGAGATGTGAATTGGCTAGAATAGACTGGCAAATGATACTTAAAGGGTTGATGGTGGATAGGCAATGGCAAACATTTAAAGATCACATGGATGAACTTCAACTATTGTACATCCCTGTCTGGCGTAAAAATAAAATGGTGGCTCAACCGTGGCTAACAAGGGAAATTAGGGATAGTGTTAAATCCAAGGAAGAGGAATATAAATTAGCCAGAAAAAGCAGCAAACCTGAGGACTGGGAGAAATTTAGAATTCAGCAGAGGAGGACAAAGGGTGTAATTAGGAGTATGAGAGTAAACTTGCAGCGAACATAAAAACTGACTGCAAAAGCTTCTATAGATATGTGAAGAGAAAAAGATTAGTGAAGACAAATGTCGGTCCCTTGCAATCAGAATCACGTGATTTTATAATGGGGAACAAAGAAATGGGAGACAAATACTTTGGTTCTGTCTTCACGAAGGAAGACATAATAATCTTCCGGAAATACTAAGGGACCGAGGGTCTAGCGAGGAGGAGGAACTGAAGGAAATCCTTATTAGTCAGGAAATTGTGTTAGGAAAATTGATGGGATTGAAGGCTGATAAATCCCCAGGTCTTGATAGTCTGCATCCCAGAGTACTGAAGGAAGTGGCCCTAGAAATAGTGGATGCATTGGTGGTCATTTTCCAACATTCTATAGACTGGATCAGTTCCTATGGAGTAGAGGGTAGCTAATGTAACCCCACTTTTTAAAAAAGGAGGGAGAGAAACAAAAGGGAATTATAGACTGGTTAGCCTGACGTTGGTAGTGGGGAAAATGTTGGAATCAATTATTAAAGATGTAATAGCACATTTGGAAAGCAGTGACAGGCTCGGTCCAAGTCAGCATGGATTTACGAAAGGGAAATCATGCTTGACAAATCTTCTAGAATTTTTTGAGAATGTAACAAGTAGAGTGGACAAGGGAGAACCAGTGAATGTGGTGTATTTGGACTTTCAAAAGGCTTTTGACAAGGGTCCCATACAAGAGATTAGTGTGCAAAATTAAAGCACATGGTATTGGGGGTAATGTATTGACGTGGATAGAGACTGGTTGGCAGACGGGAAGCAAAGAATAGGAATAAACGGGTCCTTTTCAGAATGGCAGGCAGTGACTAGTGGGGTACCGCAAGATTCTGTGCTGGGACCCCAGCTATTTACAATATACATTAATGATTTAGACAAAGGAATTGAATGTAATATCTCTAAGTTTGCAGATGACATTAAGCTGGGTGGCAGTGTGAACTGCGAGGAGGATGCTAAGAGGCTGCAGGGTGACTTGGACAGGTTAGGTGAGTGGGCAAGTGCATGGCAGATGCAGTATAATGTAGATAAATGTGAGGATATTCACTTTGGTGGCAAAAACAGGAAGGCAGAATATTATCTGAATGGTGACAGATTAGGAAAAGGGGGGTGGTGCAACGAGACCTGGGTGTCATGATACATCAGTCATTGAAAGTTGGCATGCAGGTACATGAGGTGGTGAAGAAGACAAATGGCATGTTGGCCTTCATAGCGAGGGGATTTGAGTATAGGAGCAGGGAGGTCTTACTGCAGTTGTACAGGGCCTTGGTGAGGCCACACCTTGAATATTGTGTACAGTTTTGGTATCCTAATCTGAGGAAGGACAAACTTGCTATTGAGGGAGTGCAGTGAAGGTTCACCAGACTGATTCCCGGGATGGCAGGACTGAAATATGAAGAAAAACTGGATCGAAAAGGCTTATGTTCACTGGAATTTAGAAGAAAGAGAGGGGATCTCATAGAAACACACAATTATGATGGGATTGGACAGGTTAGATGCAGGAAGAATGTTCCCGATGTTGGGGAAGTCCAGAACCAAAGGTCACAGCCTAAGGATAAGGGGTAAGCCCTATAGGAGCGAGATGAGGAGAAACTCTTTCACTCGGAGAATTGTGAACCTGTGGAATTCTCTACCACAGAAAGTTGTTGAGGTCACTTTGTTAGATATATTCAAAAGGGAGTTAGATGTGGCCCTTACGGCTAAAGGGATCAAGGGGTATGGAGAGAAAGCAGGAATAGGATACTGAAGTTGCATGATCAGCCATAATCATATTGAATGGTGCTGCAGGCTCGAAGGGCCGAATGGCCTGCTCCTGCACCTATTTTCTAAGTTTCTACCTCGACTTTATCAATTCTTATCCCATCCAGTATCTCCTCCATCTCCTCCTTTACTCTGCCGATAGCAGCGTCTTCTTCCTTGGTGAAGACAGATGCAAAGTACTCATTTAGTACCTCAGCCATACCCTCTGCCTCCATGTGTAGGTCTCCTTTTTGATCCCTAATCGGCCTCACCCCCCCCCCCCCCTTACTAATCGTTTACTATTTATATGCCTATCGAAGACTTTTGGATTACCTTTTATGTTTGCTGCCATTCTATTCTCATACCCTCTCTTTGCCCCTCTTATTTTTTTTCACTTTTCTTTTGAACTTGCTATATTTTTAGCCTGATTCTCGGATGTATTTCAACCTGACATCTACCATATGAGCTCTTCTGCTTCATTTTATTCTATCTCTTTCATCATCCAGGGAGCTCTGACTTTAGTTATCCTACCTTTCCCCCTGGTGGGAATGTACCTCGACTGTACCCGAACTATTTTCTCTTTTAAGGCATTACAGTTTTCCCTACCAATCTTTGATTCCAATTTATCAGGACCAGGTAAATCCCATCCCACTGAAATTTGCTTCCAATTAAGTATTTTCACTCTAGATTGTTTGCTATCCTTTTCCATAGCTAATCTAAACCTTATGTTACTATGATTACTGTTCCCTAAATGTTCAGCCACTGATACTTGCTCCACATGACCTACGTCATTCCCCAGAACCGGATCCAGTAATGCCACCTTCGTTGGGCGGGAAACATATTGATTACGAAAGTTCTCCTGGACACA